>NC_083478.1:19185466-19262966 GCF_030014155.1 Tachysurus vachellii
AGCAAATAACAGTAAAGTTAAGTTGATGTGATTCTGTCTCTAGTTTCTATCTGACTAGCTAAATTAGCTGTACAGTGCTGCCAGTGCATCTCTTGGCCTGTTTGTCTGTCACACAACAATTTATTGCGTGAACATTCGCGTGAATAAACGCCCGAGGGCAACGGTGTTTATAAACGGAAGCTCGATAACCGCGCCGCGCGTGAACATGCGTTCATATGCGCGTGCAATCGTGCACAAAATGACACGCGCGCTTTCCAGCAGCAACATCTGTGTGGGGGTCCAGTACAAAAAGTAGCGTGATAGCACTCCTAATGACAATGTTTATAGTCTCTCAATCAAGTTTCAGTTTCTTCCAGACAGTCCAAATAGACTGGTGTCAACAATGCTGAAAATGCCCAGACTGTAGAGGGAACCAAAGTTAATCCCAAAATCCAAAGCTGTGTTCTCTCTCTCTAAAGATTTGTTTATACCTCATTCAATTCTGTATTGTTTTACTCTTTGACCGAGAGATGGAGCAAACTTTTTTTAAAAGGAGGGAGTTTTGTAGTGGGAGCAGTGGGGTGTCAAGTGTGAATGTGTGGCAAATGGTTTACATGGCTCACGGGTCAGGTAGGAGGGCCCCTTAGCAGAATTTTGCTTAGGGCCCCAGGGAGGTCAGGATCGGCTCTGGTCATGCTGCGTTATTTACACACATTTCTAACTTACACATTTAAAGAAACAAGAAGATTGATCTTACCTTAACAGATGTGCTGAGTGAATCCTGTAATATTCAGTCGTATAACACAAGATGCCTTACGATGGAGGATGTGAATTGAACAGTAACTGTCACTCGGAACGCCTCGTTTCATCAGAAGTGGAGAAGCTCTTAGAATAAACCACCCATTGAGTTCAGCACAACAAAACCAGTAACACTAAACGAGGCTATTTATTACGATAAGAATCACTGGGCGTCTATCGTTGTCTACATGTATATGTCCCACGTTGGGATTCGGAGACGCTGGATAGGGAGACGTGCGTGCAGATTTTTAACAAACACCCTAATAGTTTCAGCCTGGATACTGAAAAATGCTCAGTCACTCATGTTGTTTATACTTATTTTAATTGGGCTTAACAGTCTTTGTCAATATTCGTCAATATTTTTATTTTATGCATTTGTTTTATTAATATGACAAATAACCAAACACGTGATATACGTGATACATACCCTGGAAACAAAGGGCTTAGTTAGTCCTAGTACAGAGAACATCGACCACGAGGCAACTTCGACTCTTCTTCTATTTCAAGATGAAGGTATTACAGCAAATGTCACTTGTTACTTGTAGCTGGTACTCCGAACCGTTCATGGGTGAGTCATACTGAGTCATACGTTCTGAACGTTCTGTGTGCAGGACTAGAAGTTGGCTGTGAATAGAAATTGTTATTAGAAGAGATTGTTTGTGTAAAATTATTAGAGGGTCAGAATGAGCTGGAGATGAGTTGGCTTATAAATAAATCTAGGCAGACCTTGATAAGGGTAAGATTTTCCTGATCAGGAGATGATCAGGCATTGTCCATATTGCCAATAATAGATGCTGTTACACTTTCCTCAGATTCATTTTCATAAAATCTTAGTTTAACAAATTATCAAGGCCCTTCCTCTCTCATGCTGTGCTGCACAAATGAATTGTGAACATTTTTACTCTTTTCCATGCCTACCAGTTTCTCAAAACTTCCACAACAAGCTTAGTCTACAGTCTGTTCACTGCAACAAACATTCACAGGGGATGATTTATTGTTTCAGTTTAGGTGTCTAAGACCACAGCATGGTGCAGTGTGCTAATAGTAAAGAGAATGTAAAACCTAGGAGTGCCTACTGTCATTTTAACACTGCTCTTTAAGAAGAAGCTAATTTTAGTAATTATTTTACTTATTTATGAAAACTATTTCAAATCTGACCAAGCAGCTTTTAGTGCTCTACAGTAGCAGTGGTGGGATGTAACTAAAAACACATCAGGGTTTTTTGTCAACAGTACACTATCAACGTCACAAGAGACTTCACTTGACTTCACAACGTCACTTTAAATAGTGGAACTCCAGATTTTAAAGGCCACAAAATATCGAGGGCATATTGAATCCCTCAAATGTAAAAAAAAAAAATAATGACCTGTTAGACATTACAGCACAGGGATGGTCTAGTGATGCTTTAAAGTGTTACTGAGATGGATGCTCCTTCTATAGTTTAGAGCAAAACAATGGACATAAATACTGTGCGACCGAAAAATTAGAGGATCTCTTATTAGAGATAACTGAAATTTGCAAGCAGACAGTCAGCTTCTACACAAGGCTGCAGAGCAGCTAGCTGTCAAGGGCATATATGATGTAGGCGAGTTTCCTTGTGGAACTGCTGAAACTTTTAGAACAAGTGGCAAGGGAGTTGGATGTGGAGCTGATGCTGGACTAGCTTCATGTGGCTCTCCAGAGGATGGAGGAAAGACAGGTGCCAGGTATAGATGGTCTTAATGCTTAGTTTTAAAAGGCTTTCTGGACAGTAAGGGCAGGAATTGCTGGACGTCTTGTGGGGCAGCATGAATTTTGGTCAGTTCTCGTTCAGCTACAGAAGGGTCATCTTGACCCTGCTTGTACTGTCAAATTGAAAGTGTTCTGAAGGATAGTGGTGGCTTATGTGCTCCTTTTAGAGTATACAGAGGTGTCACCAGACAATTATATCAGTCATATAACACAACAATAATAATAATAATAATAATAATAATAATAATAATAATAATAATAATAATAATAATAATAATAAATTACTATTATTATTATGTTTTTATTATTATTATTATTATGATTGTTATACAAATAGTTATATAAAGGAATATACAGTCAATATAAATTTTATATCTGGTGTGGTGGAGCACCGGTTTGTGAATGGAGGGTGTTATACTGCTGCGTTGAGCTACAGTAGGGATAAGAGAGTGAGATCTGTGTGTGTGTGTGTGTGTGTGTGTGTGTGTGTGTGTGTGTGTGTGTGTGTGTGTGTGTGTGTGTGTTTGTGTACTGCAGCGCTGTAACCTGTAAAGCCTGCTTCCAGTTTACTTTTTCCCTCTGAAAATCCCACAGCTACATCATACAGAAAAACGATATGCAGGAAAATAGCAGTCAGTCCATACTCCTCTTAAAAATTATACAATTTATTTAGCATAGAAATATTATAAAAACATATAATTTAAAAATATATATATTGACAGACATTTAGCCAGAGAAAGGTGGGAGAGAAAAAAAAGAAAAAAAATAAACACATGTAGAAGGTTTTAGTCGACGTCATGGATCAAATATGTGTGTGAGAATTGTACATTTACATTTACAGCATTTGGCAGACACCGTTATCCAGAGTGATGTACTTGTTTTAAAAAAGTGCTTAAGTCTCTATCACTGGATACATTAACTCTGGTTTTCTATGTTACATTCTTAAGATACCAGTCACCAGAACAGGTGTCAGGTGTGGCTCAGTGAGAAAGAAGGGATGCACTGAGCTTCGGCTTGCTGCTGGTTCAGGCGTGCTGCTTGTCTCCTCCACTGAAAGTCCAACACCTAGAAAAAAGAGAAATTGGACTTTTGTTTGTATTACCTTACATGAAATACTTATTGCAACACACCAAAGCCAACCTTTTGCATGTGTTTCTACAAAATATATTCTGATTGGGTTTATATGAATTTTAAATTTAAATGAACAGACCTTCTCCAGACTCTGCTGAGACCTCTGCCACTGCAGACAGATCAAACTTTTCTCCTACTATCAAGAATTATGGAGAAAAATAACAGGAAATTAACATAAGGTTTTCAGGCAGACATTTATTAGAATTAACAAATGCCAAACAGTATATCCATGTTTAACTGCACACAGACACACACGCACACACCTCCACAAGTGAAGACGTTCACGAGCATCACGCAGATGTCAGACACACAAGTTAGCGCTGCAGTGCACATGTCTGAGTAAAGCAGAAACAGTTAAAGTAATAAATTAGTGCATAATTGAATATTAATATACATTAGTAATCGACTGGAAAATCAACCTGGAGTCAGATTTATTTATTTATTTATTTATTTATTTATTTATTTATTTATTTATTTATTTATTTTACACAAACGTTACAAAAGTTTACACACGTTTCTAACTTACACATTTAATGAAACAATAAGATTTATCTTACCGTAACAGATGTGCTGAGTGAGTCCTGTAATATTCAGTCGTATAACACAAAATGCCATTTGATGGAGGAATTGAAACTTTTATATGCTTACATCGGAGGCGTGCTTGAAGCGTTTAAGGATGACTAGACCGCCTACTCCGAGAATATAAGGGAGTTTTACCTCGCACGATATAAAAACGCCGAGAACTTTGTGTCGGGAACGGGTGAATTAGAGGACTTGAAAAAACATCAGTGACTTTGGAAGAGATATAGCTCGACATTAATTTAAAAAGAAATCAACACCCGGAATTAAAATCATTTATCTGATGATATTTCAGACTTGCTGTTTCGTTTTCGTTTTTAATTTCTCCTGTTTTTTTATCTAGGTTAGAACGATACCAGATCGTACAGCCATTCGGGTGTGAAAGAGATCACGTTCGGATTTAATTTGTTTCATTTAAACTGATATAAAATGCTTGTGTCCGGCGCCACGAGTAAACGCCTTTACTTTACATGCTGAAAAATGTATTTAGGCTAAAACTGTCCTGAAATAAAGAGATCAATATATAAATTAAAGGATTCATCATTTCCTGCTACCCTCTTACATTTCTACACACACCATTATTGAGCCCTTACACCTCGCCGAACTCGCACAATTTTAAAATACATAAGATTTTGGACATCGAAACATGAACCTTATTCCCTTAGTCTGTATGTGTAGCGAAATAACACAAGGTTCCACTGTTTATAATTTCATTTGATTTTATTGTTAGTGTCACATGATGAATTCAGACATTAGACAACATACCTGAATAATAAAATAACATAAACATTTACAGAACTCAAATTCCAACTATTCGTCGTCCAACCTCGACGTTTCCGAGCGAATGTATATCCTTCACACTTCATGTAGAAGTTCCGAAAAGTTGCCCTCGAAAATGAGGGCTTAGTTAGTCTTAGTACAGTTCAGAGCTGAGTAATGCTGAGATAATGAGCCTGGCGCTGAAGAGCAGAGAAAGAAGAGAAAAAAAAAACAGAGGGCGGGTTTTCGGCTAATCTTTTATGTGTTACTTGTGTTCTCATTCGTCTCCGAAAAACTGGTCTGCTGTTAGTTCCGTCAAATTATCAGACGAGACTACAGTCTGTTCACTGAAACAAACAGGAAGAAGGAAAGAAATGGAGTCTGTGTGCTTCCAATTCACCCGCATAATTTAGCAGTGTATGGAGTTCTTATATGCAGTAACAGGGACATTTAGTATCAGTAGAAAATAGTAGAGAGATATATTAATATGAAGCTATAAACATGATTAATATAACGGATTTAAGTGAATTAAACTATTGCTGAATTCCGCCTGGCCTCTTAGAAAAGGCCTAATCACGCGTTTTACTGCACTATTAAAGCCTTATTAAAGTAAGAAAAGGTGCTGGTAGCTTATTAAACATCACCAACAAGAGCAACTAAAGCAAAAAAAAGCATATGGAGGCCATGGAACAAATCCAACAGTCGTTTGCGAGACCCTCGGTGAAGTCGGAGACCCATTCTCATATGTACAACAGCTACAAAAGGAGTGTCAGGGTTGGTTGCTGGCTGATAGTCATGATGCTAGAAGCTCCCAGAAGTGACCGCCCACTGGGTTCGGGACAACCAACCAGCAACACTAAACGAGGCCATCTATTTCGTGGAGCGCCACCGTTCGTCTATGGTTGTTTCTCCCCTTAACATCTGACCACACTGGGGCGTGGAAAAGGAAAACCTGCCCGCGGATTTTTAATAAAGAACTTATCAGTATCAGCCTGTATCCTGAAGACTGCTCAATCACTCGTGTTACTTATATTTATTTTAATTGGGCTTAACAGTGTGTGTCAATGTTCGTCAATAAAAAATCATTGTCAATACTCAGTAGTTTGTATTTGTGTTTTCTTTAATGTCAGATTTGTCTTTTTTGTCAAAAGTGGAATTACTGAACTGCTCTTAAAATAAAGAACAAAAAAAAAGGATCTTGTAAAAAAGTAGTTAAAATAATCATCTGTTAATTCCTACAGGTTTCACATCCGAATTCCAACGACGGATTCATATTTCCAAATGGCGATGTCCAAAAATTCATGAACCATAAAAACAGGGAGAATTAACTATGCTTTAGAAAATAGTATCATGTAATAAATCAAGTAAAGGTCGTGTTCTTATGCTGGGAAAATAGGATAAAGATCTTGTTCTTATTGTTTCCGAGGGCTGTTTTTTACATGTCAGGTGCTTTCCATTTGTTAGTTCCGTCAAGTTATCTTGCACTGCAACAAACATTCACAGGGGATGTTTTTTGTTTCAGTATAAGTGGCTCAGACCACAGCATGGTGCAGTGTGCTAATATAATAATAAAAAGATTGTAAAACCTAGGAGTGCCTACTGTCATTTTAACACTGTTCTTAAAAAAAGCTAAGTTTAGTAATAATTTCACTTATTTATGAAAAATATTTCAATCTGAACGACCGTGTTAAAATACACGTAAAAGATCACGTACGCCTTTGAATCCGCATCCACATTCACACAGCTCTACGGTCTGTACTTTGAAACGTACAGTGAATGGTCAGGAGTGACTAGTGTAGGGCGTAGAGAATCAAGTTGAATGAAATTACATAAGCTGTATTTATCTGTGCACTTCCTCTAGTTGTAAGAAAGGATTCATCATTTCCTGCTACCCTCTTACATTTCTACATACGCCATTATTGAGCCCTTACACCTCGCCGAGCTCGCGCAATATTAAAATACATAAGGTTTTGGACATCGAAACATGAACCTTACATTCCCTTAGTCTGTATGTGTAGCGAAATAACACAAGGTTCCACTGTTATTTATTTATTTACATGTCACATAATGAATTCAGACATTAGACAACACACCTTAATAAAATATTAACAGAAACCAGAAACATTTACAGAAACTCTAATAATAATAATAATAATAATAATAATAATAATAATAATAATAATAATAATGTTTTCATACATACAACAGGATACACAAAATACTCTCTAACGACAGAATCATGTTTTCAAATGGCAATGTGGAAAAATTTGTAAACCATAAACAGAGAGAATTAAAGATACAACCTCGACGTATCCCAGCGTCAGTATTGCGAATGTATGTCCTTTACACTTCATGAAGAGGTTCCGAAAAGTTGCCCTCGAAAAAGAGAGCTTAGTTAGTCTTAGTACAGAAAATGTCGACTAGACTTTACTCCGGAACCGTGCGGTGAATGTACAGAGCTGAGAACTGCTGAAATAATGAGCCTGGCGCTGAAGAGCAGAGAAAGAAGAGAGAAAAAACAGAGGGCGGGTTTTCGGCTAATCTTTTATGTGTTACTTGTGTTCTCATTCGTCTCTGAAAAACTGGTCTGCTGTTAGTTCCGTCAAATTATCAGACGCTTAGACTACAGTCTGTTCACTGAAAGAAACAGGAAGAAGGAAAGAAATGGAGTCTGTGTGCTTTCAATTCACCCACATAATTTAGCAGTGTATGGAGTTCAGTGTAGTGCACTATTAAAGCCTTATTAAAGTAATAAAAGGTGCTGGTAGCTTATTAAACATCACATTTAGATAGCCTTGATAAACATAAAAGGGCTCATCCTGTTGGAAGCACTTTAAAAATAAATGCGAAAAAGAATACCATGATAGAATACCAAAAGGTTCTCCGTAACCAAGATCATGCCGTTATCAATACGAGTTTGGCGGTAAGACTGGTGACGATTCAGGTATTAAATAAGCCGGAGTGCAGGCTACCCGACTTATTTGAGGATATAAAGTGCCTGTATTTTCTCTAGCACTCAGTCGAGGAGAGGGTGAACCAGCGGACTTGAAAACAGTCTTTGTGATGCTTTACATTTCTACAGAATTCATAATTCAGCACTCACAACTCTCTGAAACTGTGCTGTATCACCAAGAAAATCAGCAAAAGCAAAAAAAGCATATGGAGGCCATGGAACAAATCCAACAGTCGTTTGACAGATTAACGCTGAGTGAAGACTCTGAATGTCGCAGTAGACTCGTGTCGCAGCGGTCAGAGACACATCGCCTGAGGTTTCGTTCCTTGACCCTCGGTGAAGTCGGAGATCCATTCTCATATGTACAACAGCTACAAACGGAGTGTCAGGGTTGGTTGCTGGCTGATAGTCATGATGTTAGAAGGATTGTGGAGACGGTGGTAATGGAGCAGTTTCTGAAACAGCTCCCAGAAGTGACCGCCCACTGGGTTCGGGACAACCAACCAGCAACACTAAACGAGGCCATCTATTTCGTGGAGCGCCACCGTTCGTCTATCGTTGTTTCTCCCCCTTAACGTCTGACCACACTGGGGCGTGGAAAAGGAAAACCTGAGCGCGGATTTTTAATAAAGAACTTATCAGTATCAGCCTGTATCCTGAAGACTGCTTAACAATTGGGCTTAATTGGGCTTAACAGTGTGTGTCAATGTTCGTCAATAAAAAAAATCATTGTCAATACTCAGTAGTTTGTATTTGTATTTTATTTATTGTGAGATATTTTTTGTTTGTCAAAAGTGGAATTACTGAACTGCTCTGTTTTTGTTGTTGTTTTTTTTGTTTCTTTTTTTTTAATATGACAAATAACAAAACAAGTGATACATTTTTGGCAACTTTCCATGGTGTTGACAATTAATATAAAAAGGAAAGTTTTTAAGCCCTAATTATGAAATACAAAAGTTTATGGACTACAAATCATGCACCCTACATTTATGTATGAAGAAACACTAACGTGTAGCGAGATGAAGCACTGCCATTTCCACGGCAGTGTCAGACCTCATGTTCAGGACTCTGGTCTCCACTGTGTTTTGTATTTTTTTTTATTTGATTGTTAGTGTCACATAATGAAATCAGACAATAAACAACATACACAGGCAAACTTGACATGAACAAAAACATGTACAAAAACTGTGTAATAATAATAATAATAATAATAATAATAATAATAATAATAATAATAATAACAATAATAATAATAATAATAATAATAATAATAATAATAATAATAATAATAATACAGTCAACCGGCTTATTGTTTTAACAAATTAAACAGGATACTTAAAATAAAGAACAATTAAAAGGATCTTGTAAAAAAGTAGTTAAAATAATCATCTGTTAATTCCTACAGGTTTCACATCCGCATTCCAACGACGGTTTCATATTTCCAAATGGCCATGTCGAAAAATTCATAAACCATAAAAACAGGGAGAATTAACTATGCTTTAAGAAATAGTATCATGTAATGAATCACGTTTCCCAGCGGCAGTATTGCGAATGTATATCGTTCTCACTTCATGTAGAAGTTCCGACAAGTTGCCCTTGAAAAAGAGGGCTTAGTTAGTCTGAAAATGTCGACAACGAGGCAACTTCGACTCTTCTTCTGTTTCAAAATGCAGGTATTACAGCAAATGTCGACTAGACTTTACTCCGGAACCGTGCGGTGAATGTTCAGAGCTGAGCAATGCTGAGCGGATGAGGCAGGCGCTGACAAGCAGAGAAAGAAGAGGGGAAAAAAACAGGGCGGGTTTTCGGCTAATCATTTATGTGTTACTTGTGTTCTCATTCGTCTCCGAAAAACTGGTGCACTGTTAGTTCCGTCAAGTTATCAGACGCTTAGACTACAGTCTGTTCACTGAAACAAACAGGAAGAAGGAAAGAAATGGAGTCTGTGTGCTTCCAATTCACCCACATAATTTAGCAGTTTATGGAGTTTTTATATGCAGTAACAGGGACATTTAGTATCAGTAGAAAATGGTCAATAGAGCTATATTAATATGAAGCTATAAACGTGATTAATATAAGGGATTTAAGTGAATTAAACTATTGCTAAATTCCGACTGGCTTCTTAGAAAAGGCCTAATCACGCGTTTTACTGCACTATTAAAGCCTTATTAAAGTAATAAAAGGTGCTGGTAGCTTATTAAACATCACATTTAGATAGCATTGATAAACATAAAAGGGCTCATCCTGTTGGCAGCACTTTAAAAATAAATGCGAAAAAGAATACCACGATAGAATACCAAAAGGTTCTCCGTAACCAAGATCATGCCGTTATCAATACGAGTTTGGCGGTAAGACTGGTGACGATTCAGGTATTAAATAAGCGGGAGTTTTACCCGACTTATTTGAGGATATAAAGTGCCTGTATTTTCGCTAGCACTCAGTCGAGGAGAGGGTGAACGATCGGACTTGAAAACGGTCTTTGTGATGCTTTACATTTCTACAGAATTCATAATTCAGCACTCACAACTCTCTGAAACTGTGCTGTGTCACCAAGAAAATCAACAAAAGCAAAAAAGCATCTGGAGGCCATGGAACAAATCCAACAGTCGTTTGACAGATTAACGCTGAGTGAAGACTCTGAATGTCGCAGTAGACTCGTGTCGCAGCGGTCAGAGACACATCGCCTGAGGTTTCGTTCCTTGACCCTCGGTGAAGTCGGAGACCCATTCTCATATGTACAACAGCTACAAACGGAGTGTCAGGGTTGGTTGCTGGCTGATAGTCATGATGCTAGAAGGATTGTGGAGACGGTGGTAATGGAGCAGTTTCTGAAACAGCTCCCAGAAGTGACCGCCCACTGGGTTCGGGACAACCAACCAGCAACACTAAACGAGGCCATCTATTTCGTGGAGCGCCACCGTTCGTCTATCGTTGTTTCTCCCCTTAACATCTGACCACACTGGGGCGTGGAAAAGGAAAACCTGCGCGCGGACTTTTAATAAAGAACTTATCAGTATCAGCCTGTATCCTGAAGACTGCTTAGTCATTCTTGCTACTTATATTTATTTTAATTGGGCTTAACAGTGTGTGTCAATGTTCGTCAATAAAAATCATTGTCAATACTCGGTAGTTTGTATTTGTATTTTCTTTAATGTGAGATTTGTTTTTTTTGTCAAAAGTGGAATTATTGAACTGCTCTTAAAATAAAGAACAATAAAAAGGATCTTGGAAAAAAAATAGTTAAAATAAGCATCTGTTAATTCCTACAGGTTTCACATCCGCATTCCAACGACGATTTCTTATTTCCAAATGGCGATGTCGAACCATAAAAACAGGGAGAATTAACTATGCTTTAGAAAATAGTATCATGTAATAAATCAAGTAAAGGTCGTGTTATTATGCTGGGAAAGTAGAATAAGAACAAGATCTTTACTTGATTCATTACATGATACAAAGGAAACAAAGAGCCTCGGAAACAAAGGGCTTAGTTAGTCATAGTACAGAGAACATCGACTACGAGGCAACTTCGACTCTTCTTCTGTTTCAAGATGAAGGTATTACAGCGAATGTCACTTGTTACTTGTAGCTGGTAGGTACTCCAAACCCGTTCATGAGTGAGTCATACTGAGAGAATGAGGGTGAAGCTGAAGAGAAGGGAAAAAACGGCAGAGGGGCGGGTTCTCTGTAAGTGTTTTTTACATGTTAGGTGCTTTCCATTTGTTAGTTCCGTCAAGTTATCTTGCACTGCAACAAACATTCACAGGGGATGTTTTTTGTTTCAGTATAAGTGTCTCTGACCACAGCATGGTGCAGTGTGCTAATATAATAATAACAAGATTGTAAAACCAAGGAGTGCTTACTGTCATTGTAACACTGTTCTTTAAGAAAAAGCTAAGTTTAGTAATAATTTCACTTATTTATGAAAAATATTTCAATCTGAGCAGGAAAGTTTAGTTTCAGTTTTGACTAAAACGCACATCAAAACTTTTTTAAGTGGCCAGGGAGATGGATGTGATGCTGGATGTGGGATGTGAGCTTCATGAGGCTCTCCAGAGGATGGAGAAAAGACAGGTGTCAAGTATAGTCGGTCTTAATGTTGAGTTCTAAAAGCTTTTTCTAAAAGAACTATTCGCCGTCCAACATCAACGTTTTCCAGCAGCGGTGTTGAAAATGTATATCCTTCTCACGTCATGTAGAAGTTTCGGAGAATAAGCGTCGGAAACAAAAAGCTTAGTTAGTCCTAGTACAGAGAATATCGACCACGAGGCAACTTCGTCTCTTCTTCTGTTTCAAGATGAAGGTATAACAGCGAATGTAACTTGTTACTTGTGGGTGCGGTAAATGTTCAGGGTTGAGTCATGCTGAGAGAAAATGAAGAGGGGGCTGGTTTTCTCTACCAAGTTGCTCATTTCATCTTTTTTTAACTTGTGTTCTTGCTCGTCTTCGAAAGTTATCAGACTCTTAGGCTAAGTCTGTTAAACGAAACAAACATGTACAGCGAGAGAAGAAATAAGTCTGTGCTTATAATTCCCCCACATAATTCAGGGGTGTATGGAGTTCTTGTATGCAGTAACAGGGATATTTTTATCAGTACAAAACAACAACAACGTTATTTTCAAATGAGACCATACACATGTTTAATATAAGGGACTCAGTGTTCCATTGTGCTTTGTATCTTACATGATTGTTAGTGTCACATAATGAAATCAGACATTAGACAACATACAATTAACAAAAAAACTTTATAATGTCTAACTATAGGACTATGCGCCTTGAAACTATGGCATTGATTTGCACAACTCGACTTACTCATGATTGCACTTAGGGCGTAACTAGACCAAGTAGAAAAACAAGCGTCAGTGACGAATCATAGACCGCAATACAAATATACGTTGTACATCATAATGTCTGACAAAACAATTACGTATGAACAGCAAAAAACAAACAGGTGTCACATAAATGTAGCCTGGTTTAAAATTTCGTCGAGCGTCTTTGTATTTCTGACTGAGGGATGTCTGAGGCAATTCCGAAAAGTCGCGCACACACACACACACACACACACACACACACACACACACCATGCCACACCCGTCTATACTCAGACGGAGAGAATCAATCTGAGTGAATTTACTTAAACCGTTTTTCCCGTGCGACATTCTGTCACAAAGACGTTGGTAAAAAACAATTATACTAATCTATGAATTACAATAAATCTTTTAAATAAAAAAAACGAATGCTGATCTGTAAGTTTATTAATTATAATAATATATTACTTATTTCTTATTAATATTAAAAAAAAAAATTAAAAAAGGGTCTGAATATAAATAACTGATAAAAATCATCCGTTTATTCCGACAGGTTTCACGTCCGCGTATCATATTTCCAAATATGTCGAAAAATTCGTGAACCATTAAAAAAGATTAACTCAGTAAAGAGAATCCTATAAATGACTCAAGTGAACACCGTCGGTCTCTTATTCGCCTTCAGCTGACAGTGTGGAAGGTTGACGTTTTCCAGCAACAGTGTTTGAGGCTCCGCCTTTGAACGACGGTGTTAAATTACACGTAAAAGATCACGTAAGCCTTTGAATCCGCATCCACATTCACACAGCTCTACGGTCTGTACACTGAAACGTACAGTGAATGGTCAGGAGTGACTAGTGTAGGGCGGAGAGAATCAAGTTGAATGGATTTACATAAGCTGTATTTATCTGTGCACTTCCTCTAGTTGTAAGAAAGGATTCATTTCCTGCTACCCTCTTACATTTCTACACACACCATTATTGAGCCCTTACACCTCGTCGAGCTCGCGCAATTTTAAAATACATAAGATTTTGGACATCGAAACATGAACCTTACATTCCCTTAGTCTGTATGTGTAGCGAAATAACACAAGGTTCCACTGTTATTTATTTGATTTGATTTTATTGTTAGTGTCACATAATGAATTCAGACATTAGACAACACACCTTAATAAAATATTAACAGAAACCAGAAACATTTACAGAAACTCTAATAATAATAATAATAATAACAATAATAATAATAATGTTTTCATACATACAACAGGATACACAAAATACTCTCTAACGACAGAATCATGTTTTCAAATGGCAATGTGGAAAAATTTGTAAACCATACACAGAGAGAATTAAAGATACTTTAGAAAAAACAGTATCATAAATAATCCAAATGAACACCGTCGTGTTCTTATTCTCATTTCCTGGGCGTTGTCCGACTATTCGTCGTCCAACCTCGACGTTTCTCAGCGTCAGTATTGCGAATGTATGTCCTTCACACTTCATGTAGAAGTTCCGAAATGTTGCACTCGAAAAAGAGGGCTTAGTTAGTCTTAGTACAGAAAATGTCGACTAGACTTTACTCCGGAACCGTGCGGTGAATGTACAGAGCTGAGAACTGCTGAGATAATGAGGCTAGCGCTGAAGAGCAGAGAAAGAAGAGAGAGAAAAAACAGAGGGCGGGTTTTCGGCTAATCTTTTATGTGTTACTTGTGTTCTCATTCGTCTCTGAAAAACTGGTCTGCTGTTAGTTCCGTCAAGTTATCAGACGCTTAGACTGCAGTCTGTTCACTGAAACATACAGGAAGAAGGAAAGAAATGGAGTCTGTGTGCTTTCAATTCACCCGCATAATTTAGCAGTGTATGGAGTTCAGTGTAGTGCACTATTAAAGCCTTATTAAAGTATTAAAAGGTGCTGGTAGCTTAATAAACATCCCATTTAGATAGCCTTGATAAACATAAAAGGGCTCATCCTGTTGGCAGCACTTTAAAAATAAATGCGTAAAAGAATACCATGATAGAATACCAAAATGTTCTCCGTGACCAAGATCATGCCGTTATCAATACGAGTTTGGCGTTAAGACTGGTGACGATTCAGGTATTAAATAAGCCGGAGTGCTACCCGACTTATTTGAGGATATAAAGTGCCTGTATTTTCTCTAGCACTCAGTCGAGGAGAGGGTGAACCAGCGGACTTGAAAAACGGTCTTTGTGATGCTTTACATTTCTGAAGAATTCATAATTCAGCACTCACAACTCTCTGAAACTGTGCTGTGTCACCAAGAAAATCAGCAAAAGCAAAAAAAGCATCTGGAGGCCATGGAACAAATCCAACAGTCGTTTGACAGATTAACGCTGAGTGAAGAATCTGAATGTCGCAGTAGACTCGTGTCGCAGCGGTCAGAGACACATCGCCTGAGGTTTCGATCCTTGACAATCGGTGAAGTCGGAGACCCATTCTCATATGTACAACAGCTACAAACGGAGTGTCAGGGTTGGTTGCTGGCTGATAGTCATGATGCTAGAAGGATTGTGGAGACGGTGGTAATGGAGCAGTTTCTGAAACAGCTCCCAGAAGTGACCGCCCACTGGGTTCGGGACAACCAACCAGCAACACTAAACGAGGCCATCTATTTCGTGGAGCGCCACCGTTCGTCTATCGTTGTTTCTCCCCCTTAACGTCTGACCACACTGGGGCGTGGAAAAGGAAAACCTGTGCGCGGATTTTTAATAAAGAACTTATCAGTATCAGCCTGTATCCTGAAGACTGCTTAACAATTGGGCTTAATTGGGCTTAACAGTGTGTGTCAATGTTCGTCAATAAAAAAAATCATTGTCAATACTCAGTAGTTTGTATTTGTATTTTATTTATTGTGAGATATTTTTTGTTTGTCAAAAGTGGAATTACTGAACTGCTCTGTTTTTGTTGTTGTTTTTTTTGTTTCTTTTTTTTTAATATGACAAATAACAAAAGAAGTGATACATTTTTGGCAACTTTCCATGGTGTTGACAATTAATATAAAAAGGAAAGTTTTTAAGCCCTAATTATGAAATACAAAAGTTTATGGACTACAAATCATGCACCCTACATTTATGTATGAAGAAACACTAACGTGTAGCGAGATGAAGCACTGCCATTTCCACGGCAGTGTCAGACCTCATGTTCAGGACTCTGGTCTCCACTGTGTTTTGTGTTTTTTCTTATTTGATTGTTAGTGTCACATAATGAAATCAGACAATAAACAACATACACAGGCAAACTTGACATGAACAAAAACATGTACAAAAACTGTCTAATAATAATAATAATAATAATAATAATAATAATAATAACAATAATAATAATAATAATAATAATAATAATAATAATAATAATAATAATAATAATAATAATAATAATACAGTTAACCGGCTTATTGTTTTAACAAATTAAACAGGATACTTAAAATAAAGAACAATTTAAAGGATCTTGTAAAAAAGTAGTTAAAATAATCATCTGTTAATTCCTACAGGTTTCACATCCGCATTCCAACGACGGTTTCATATTTCCAAATGGCCATGTCGAAAAATTCATAAACCATAAAAACAGGGAGAATTAACTATGCTTTAGGAAATAGTATCATGTAATGAATCACGTTTCCCAGCGGCAGTATTGCGAATGTATATCGTTCTCACTTCATGTAGAAGTTCCGACAAGTTGCCCTTGAAAAAGAGGGCTTAGTTAGTCTGAAAATGTCGACAACGAGGCAACTTCGACTCTTCTTCTGTTTCAAAATGCAGGTATTACAGCAAATGTCGACTAGACTTTACTCCGGAACCGTGCGGTGAATGTTCAGAGCTGAGCAATGCTGAGCGGATGAGGCAGGCGCTGACAAGCAGAGAAAGAAGAGGGGAAAAAAACAGGGCGGGTTTTCGGCTAATCATTTATGTGTTACTTGTGTTCTCATTCGTCTCCGAAAAACTGGTGCACTGTTAGTTCCGTCAAGTTATCAGACGCTTAGACTACAGTCTGTTCACTGAAACAAACAGGAAGAAGGAAAGAAATGGAGTCTGTGTGCTTCCAATTCACCCACATAATTTAGCAGTTTATGGAGTTTTTATATGCAGTAACAGGGACATTTAGTATCAGTAGAAAATGGTCAATAGAGCTATATTAATATGAAGCTATAAACGTGATTAATGTAAGGGATTTAAGTGAATTAAACTATTGCTAAATTCCGACTGGCTTCTTAGAAAAGGCCTAATCACGCGTTTTACTGCACTATTAAAGCCTTATTAAAGTAATAAAAGGTGCTGGTAGCTTATTAAACATCACATTTAGATAGCATTGATAAACATAAAAGGGCTCATCCTGTTGGCAGCACTTTAAAAATAAATGCGAAAAAGAATACCACGATAGAATACCAAAAGGTTCTCCGTAACCAAGATCATGCCGTTATCAATACGAGTTTGGCGGTAAGACTGGTGACGATTCAGGTATTAAATAAGCGGGAGTTTTACCCGACTTATTTGAGGATATAAAGTGCCTGTATTTTCGCTAGCACTCAGTCGAGGAGAGGGTGAACCATCGGACTTGAAAACGGTCTTTGTGATGCTTTACATTTCTACAGAATTCATAATTCAGCACTCACAACTCTCTGAAACTGTGCTGTGTCACCAAGAAAATCAACAAAAGCAAAAAAGCATCTGGAGGCCATGGAACAAATCCAACAGTCGTTTGACAGATTAACGCTGAGTGAAGACTCTGAATGTCGCAGTAGACTCGTGTCGCAGCGGTCAGAGACACATCGCCTGAGGTTTCGTTCCTTGACCCTCGGTGAAGTCGGAGACCCATTCTCATATGTACAACAGCTACAAACGGAGTGTCAGGGTTGGTTGCTGGCTGATAGTCATGATGCTAGAAGGATTGTGGAGACGGTGGTAATGGAGCAGTTTCTGAAACAGCTCCCAGAAGTGACCGCCCACTGGGTTCGGGACAACCAACCAGCAACACTAAACGAGGCCATCTATTTCGTGGAGCGCCACCGTTCGTCTATCGTTGTTTCTCCCCCTTAACGTCTGACCACACTGGGGCGTGGAAAAGGAAAACCTGCGCGCGGATTTTTAATAAAGAACTTATCAGTATCAGCCTGTATCCTGAAGACTGTTTAACAATTGGGCTTAATTGGGCTTAACAGTGTGTGTCAATGTTCGTCAATAAAAAAATCATTGTCAATACTCAGTAGTTTGTATTTGTATTTTATTTATTGTGAGATATTTTTTGTTTGTCAAAAGTGGAATTACTGAACTGCTCTGTTTTTTGTTGCTGTTGTTTTTTTTTTGTTTCGTTTTTTTTTAATATGACAAATAACAAAACAAGTGATACATTTTTGGCAACTTTCCATGGTGTTGACAATTAATATAAAAAGGAAAGTTTTTAAGCCCTAATTATGAAATACAAAGGTTTATGGACAACAAATCATGCACCCTACATTTATGTATGAAGAAACACTAACGTGTAGCGAGATGAAGCACTGCCATTTCCACGGCAGTGTCAGACCTCATGTTCAGGACTCTGGTCTCCACTGTGTTTTGTATTTTTTTTTATTTGATTGTTAGTGTCACATAATGAAATCAGACAATAAACAACATACACAGGCAAACTTGACATGAACAAAAACATGTACAAAAACTGTCTAATAATAATAATAATAATAATAATAATAATAATAATAATAATAACAATAATAATAAAAAAAAATAAAATAAATAATAATAATAATAATAATAATAATAATAATAATAATAATAATACAGTTAACCGGCTTATTGTTTTAACAAATTAAACAGGATACTTAAAATAAAGAACAATTAAAAGGATCTTGTAAAAAAGTAGTTAAAATAATCATCTGTTAATTCCTACAGGTTTCACATCCGCATCCCAACGACGGTTTCATATTTCCAAATGGCCATGTCGAAAAATTCATACACCATAAAAACAGGGAGAATTAACTATGCTTTAGGAAATAGTATCATGTAATGAATCACGTTTCCCAGCGGCAGTATTGCGAATGTATATCGTTCTCACTTCATGTAGAAGTTCCGACAAGTTGCCCTTGAAAAAGAGGGCTTAGTTAGTCTGAAAATGTCGACAACGAGGCAACTTCGACTCTTCTTCTGTTTCAAAATGCAGGTATTACAGCAAATGTCGACTAGACTTTACTCCGGAACCGTGCGGTGAATGTTCAGAGCTGAGCAATGCTGAGCGGATGAGGCAGGCGCTGACAAGCAGAGAAAGAAGAGGGGAAAAAAAACAGGGCGGGTTTTCGGCTAATCATTTATGTGTTACTTGTGTTCTCATTCGTCTCCGAAAAACTGGTGCACTGTTAGTTCCGTCAAGTTATCAGACGCTTAGACTACAGTCTGTTCACTGAAACAAACAGGAAGAAGGAAAGAAATGGAGTCTGTGTGCTTCCAATTCACCCACATAATTTAGCAGTTTATGGAGTTTTTATATGCAGTAACAGGGACATTTAGTATCAGTAGAAAATGGTCAATAGAGCTATATTAATATGAAGCTATAAACGTGATTAATGTAAGGGATTTAAGTGAATTAAACTATTGCTAAATTCCGACTGGCTTCTTAGAAAAGGCCTAATCACGCGTTTTACTGCACTATTAAAGCCTTATTAAAGTAATAAAAGGTGCTGGTAGCTTATTAAACATCACATTTAGATAGCATTGATAAACATAAAAGGGCTCATCCTGTTGGCAGCACTTTAAAAATAAATGCGAAAAAGAATACCACGATAGAATACCAAAAGGTTCTCCGTAACCAAGATCATGCCGTTATCAATACGAGTTTGGCGGTAAGACTGGTGACGATTCAGGTATTAAATAAGCGGGAGTTTTACCCGACTTATTTGAGGATATAAAGTGCCTGTATTTTCGCTAGCACTCAGTCGAGGAGAGGGTGAACCATCGGACTTGAAAACGGTCTTTGTGATGCTTTACATTTCTACAGAATTCATAATTCAGCACTCACAACTCTCTGAAACTGTGCTGTGTCACCAAGAAAATCAACAAAAGCAAAAAAGCATCTGTAGGCCATGGAACAAATCCAACAGTCGTTTGACAGATTAACGCTGAGTGAAGACTCTGAATGTCGCAGTAGACTCGTGTCGCAGCGGTCAGAGACACATCGCCTGAGGTTTCGTTCCTTGACCCTCGGTGAAGTCGGAGACCCATTCTCATATGTACAACAGCTACAAACGGAGTGTCAGGGTTGGTTGCTGGCTGATAGTCATGATGCTAGAAGGATTGTGGAGACGGTGGTAATGGAGCAGTTTCTGAAACAGCTCCCAGAAGTGACCGCCCACTGGGTTCGGGACAACCAACCAGCAACACTAAACGAGGCCATCTATTTCGTGGAGCGCCACCGTTCGTCTATCGTTGTTTCTCCCCTTAACATCTGACCACACTGGGGCGTGGAAAAGGAAAACCTGCGCGCGGACTTTTAATAAAGAACTTATCAGTATCAGCCTGTATCCTGAAGACTGCTTAGTCATTCTTGCTACTTATATTTATTTTAATTGGGCTTAACAGTGTGTGTCAATGTTCGTCAATAAAAATCATTGTCAATACTCGGTAGTTTGTATTTGTATTTTCTTTAATGTGAGATTTGTTTTTTTTGTCAAAAGTGGAATTATTGAACTGCTCTTAAAATAAAGAACAATAAAAAGGATCTTGGAAAAAAAATAGTTAAAATAAGCATCTGTTAATTCCTACAGGTTTCACATCCGCATTCCAACGACGATTTCTTATTTCCAAATGGCGATGTCGAACCATAAAAACAGGGAGAATTAACTATGCTTTAGAAAATAGTATCATGTAATAAATCAAGTAAAGGTCGTGTTCTTATGCTGGGAAAGTAGAATAAGAACAAGATCTTTACTTGATTCATTACATGATACAAAGGAAACAAAGAGCCTCGGAAACAAAGGGCTTAGTTAGTCATAGTACAGAGAACATCGACTACGAGGCAACTTCGACTCTTCTTCTGTTTCAAGATGAAGGTATTACAGCGAATGTCACTTGTTACTTGTAGCTGGTAGGTACTCCAAACCCGTTCATGAGTGAGTCATACTGAGAGAATGAGGGTGAAGCTGAAGAGAAGGGAAAAAACGGCAGAGGGGCGGGTTCTCTGTAAGTGTTTTTTACATGTTAGGTGCTTTCCATTTGTTAGTTCCGTCAAGTTATCTTGCACTGCAACAAACATTCACAGGGGATGTTTTTTGTTTCAGTATAAGTGTCTCTGACCACAGCATGGTGCAGTGTGCTAATATAATAATAACAAGATTGTAAAACCAAGGAGTGCTTACTGTCATTGTAACACTGTTCTTTAAGAAAAAGCTAAGTTTAGTAATAATTTCACTTATTTATGAAAAATATTTCAATCTGAGCAGGAAAGTTTAGTTTCAGTTTTGACTAAAACGCACATCAAAACTTTTTTAAGTGGCCAGGGAGATGGATGTGATGCTGGATGTGGGATGTGAGCTTCATGAGGCTCTCCAGAGGATGGAGAAAAGACAGGTGTCAAGTATAGTCGGTCTTAATGTTGAGTTCTAAAAGGCTTTTTCTAAAAGAACTATTCGCCGTCCAACATCAACGTTTTCCAGCAGCGGTGTTGAAAATGTATATCCTTCTCACGTCATGTAGAAGTTTCGGAGAATAAGCGTCGGAAACAAAAAGCTTAGTTAGTCCTAGTACAGAGAATATCGACCACGAGGCAACTTCGTCTCTTCTTCTGTTTCAAGATGAAGGTATAACAGCGAATGTAACTTGTTACTTGTGGGTGCGGTAAATGTTCAGGGTTGAGTCATGCTGAGAGAAAATGAAGAGGGGGCTGGTTTTCTCTACCAAGTTGCTCATTTCATCTTTTTTTAACTTGTGTTCTTGCTCGTCTTCGAAAGTTATCAGACTCTTAGACTAAGTCTGTTAAACGAAACAAACATGTACAGCGAGAGAAGGAAATAAGTCTGTGCTTATAATTCCCCCACATAATTCAGGGGTGTATGGAGTTCTTGTATGCAGTAACAGGGATATTTTTATCAGTACAAAACAACAACAACGTTATTTTCAAATGAGACCATACACATGTTTAATATAAGGGACTCAGTGTTCCATTGTGCTTTGTATCTTACATGATTGTTAGTGTCACATAATGAAATCAGACATTAGACAACATACAATTAACAAAAAAACTTTATAATGTCTAACTATAGGACTATGCGCCTTGAAACTATGGCATTGATTTGCACAACTCGACTTACTCATGATTGCACTTAGGGCGTAACTAGACCAAGTAGAAAAACAAGCGTCAGTGACGAATCATAGACCGCAATACAAATATACGTTGTACATCATAATGTCTGACAAAACAATTACGTATGAACAGCAAAAAACAAACAGGTGTCACATAAATGTAGCCTGGTTTAAAATTTCGTCGAGCGTCTTTGTATTTCTGACTGAGGGATGTCTGAGGCAATTCCGAAAAGTCGAGCGCACACACACACACACACACACACACACACACACACACCACCACCACCACCATGCCACACCCGTCTATACTCAGACGGAGAGAATCAATCTGAGTGAATTTACTTAAACCGTTTTTCCCGTGCGACATTCTGTCACAAAGACGTTGGTAAAAAACAATTATACTAATCTATGAATTACAATAAATCTTTTAAATAAAAAAAACGAATGCTGATCTGTAAGTTTATTAATGTATAATGATTCTAATTATAATAATATATTACTTATTTCTTCTTAATATTAAAAAAAAAAATTTAAAAAAGTGTCTGAATATAAATAACTGATAAAAATCATCCGTTTATTCCGACAGGTTTCACGTCCGCGTATCATATTTCCAAACATGTCGAAAAATTCGTGAACCATTAAAAAAAGATTAACTCAGTAAAGAGAATCCTATAAATGACTCAAGTGAACACCGTCGGTCTCTTATTCGCCTTCAGCTGACAGTGTGGAAGGTTGACGTTTTCCAGCAACAGTGTTTGAGGCTCCGCCTTTGAACGACGGTGTTAAATTACACGTAAAAGATCACGTAAGCCTTTGAATCCGCATCCACATTCACACAGCTCTACGGTCTGTACACTGAAACGTACAGTGAATGGTCAGGAGTGACTAGTGTAGGGCGGAGAGAATCAAGTTGAATGGATTTACATAAGCTGTATTTATCTGTGCACTTCCTCTAGTTGTAAGAAAGGATTCATCATTTCCTGCTACCCTCTTACATTTCTACACACACCATTATTGAGCCCTTACACCTCGTCGAGCTCGCGCAATTTTAAAATACATAAGATTTTGGACATCGAAACATGAACCTTATTCCCTTAGTCTGTATGTGTAGCGAAATAACACAAGGTTCCACTGTTTATAATTCTATTTTTTTTTATTGTTAGTGTCACATAATGAATTCAGACATTAGACAACACACCTTAATAAAATATTAACAGAAACCAGAAACATTTACAGAAACTCTAATAATAATAATAATAATAACAATAATAATAATAATGTTTTCATACATACAACAGGATACACAAAATACTCTCTAACGACAGAATCATGTTTTCAAATGGCAATGTGGAAAAATTTGTAAACCATACACAGAGAGAATTAAAGATACTTTAGAAAAAACAGTATCATAAATAATCCAAATGAACACCGTCGTGTTCTTATTCTCATTTCCTGGGCGTTGTCCGACTATTCGTCGTCCAACCTCGACGTTTCCCAGCGTCAGTATTGCGAATGTATGTCCTTCACACTTCATGTAGAAGTTCCGAAATGTTGCACTCGAAAAAGAGGGCTTAGTTAGTCTTAGTACAGAAAATGTCGACTAGACTTTACTCCGGAACCGTGCGGTGAATGTACAGAGCTGAGAACTGCTGAGATAATGAGGCTAGCGCTGAAGAGCAGAGAAAGAAGAGAGAAAAAAAACAGAGGGCGGGTTTTCGGCTAATCTTTTATGTGTTACTTGTGTTCTCATTCGTCTCTGAAAAACTGGTCTGCTGTTAGTTCCGTCAAGTTATCAGACGCTTAGACTGCAGTCTGTTCACTGAAACATACAGGAAGAAGGAAAGAAATGGAGTCTGTGTGCTTTCAATTCACCCGCATAATTTAGCAGTGTATGGAGTTCAGTGTAGTGCACTATTAAAGCCTTATTAAAGTATTAAAAGGTGCTGGTAGCTTAATAAACATCCCATTTAGATAGCCTTGATAAACATAAAAGGGCTCATCCTGTTGGCAGCACTTTAAAAATAAATGCGTAAAAGAATACCATGATAGAATACCAAAATGTTCTCCGTGACCAAGATCATGCCGTTATCAATACGAGTTTGGCGTTAAGACTGGTGACGATTCAGGTATTAAATAAGCCGGAGTGCTACCCGACTTATTTGAGGATATAAAGTGCCTGTATTTTCTCTAGCACTCAGTCGAGGAGAGGGTGAACCAGCGGACTTGAAAAACGGTCTTTGTGATGCTTTACATTTCTGAAGAATTCATAATTCAGCACTCACAACTCTCTGAAACTGTGCTGTGTCACCAAGAAAATCAACAAAAGCAAAAAAGCATCTGGAGGCCATGGAACAAATCCAACAGTCGTTTGACAGATTAACGCTGAGTGAAGACTCTGAATGTCGCAGTAGACTCGTGTCGCAGCGGTCAGAGACACATCGCCTGAGGTTTCGTTCCTTGACCCTCGGTGAAGTCGGAGACCCATTCTCATATGTACAACAGCTACAAACGGAGTGTCAGGGTTGGTTGCTGGCTGATAGTCATGATGCTAGAAGGATTGTGGAGACGGTGGTAATGGAGCAGTTTCTGAAACAGCTCCCAGAAGTGACCGCCCACTGGGTTCGGGACAACCAACCAGCAACACTAAACGAGGCCATCTATTTCGTGGAGCGCCACCGTTCGTCTATCGTTGTTTCTCCCCCTTAACGTCTGACCACACTGGGGCGTGGAAAAGGAAAACCTGCGCGCGGATTTTTAATAAAGAACTTATCAGTATCAGCCTGTATCCTGAAGACTGTTTAACAATTGGGCTTAATTGGGCTTAACAGTGTGTGTCAATGTTCGTCAATAAAAAAATCATTGTCAATACTCAGTAGTTTGTATTTGTATTTTATTTATTGTGAGATATTTTTTGTTTGTCAAAAGTGGAATTACTGAACTGCTCTGTTTTTTGTTGCTGTTGTTTTTTTTTTGTTTCGTTTTTTTTTAATATGACAAATAACAAAACAAGTGATACATTTTTGGCAACTTTCCATGGTGTTGACAATTAATATAAAAAGGAAAGTTTTTAAGCCCTAATTATGAAATACAAAGGTTTATGGACAACAAATCATGCACCCTACATTTATGTATGAAGAAACACTAACGTGTAGCGAGATGAAGCACTGCCATTTCCACGGCAGTGTCAGACCTCATGTTCAGGACTCTGGTCTCCACTGTGTTTTGTATTTTTTTTTATTTGATTGTTAGTGTCACATAATGAAATCAGACAATAAACAACATACACAGGCAAACTTGACATGAACAAAAACATGTACAAAAACTGTCTAATAATAATAATAATAATAATAATAATAATAATAATAATAACAATAATAATAATAATAATAATAATAATAATAATAATAATAATAATAATAATAATAATACAGTTAACCGGCTTATTGTTTTAACAAATTAAACAGGATACTTAAAATAAAGAACAATTAAAAGGATCTTGTAAAAAAGTAGTTAAAATAATCATCTGTTAATTCCTACAGGTTTCACATCCGCATTCCAACGACGGTTTCATATTTCCAAATGGCCATGTAGAAAAATTCATGACACCATAAAAACAGGGAGAATTAACTATGCTTTAGGAAATAGTATCATGTAATGAATCACGTTTCCCAGCGGCAGTATTGCGAATGTAAATCGTTCTCACTTCATGTAGAAGTTCCGACAAGTTGCCCTCGAAAAAGAGGGCTTAGTTAGTCTGAAAATGTCGACAACGAGGCAACTTCGACTCTTCTTCTTTTCAAAATGCAGGTATTACAGCAAATGTCGACTAGACTTTACTCCGGAACCGTGCGGTGAATGTTCAGAGCTGAGCAATGCTGAGCGGATGAGGCAGGCGCTGACAAGCAGAGAAAGAAGAGGAAAAAAAAAACAGGGCGGGTTTTTGCCTAATCATTTATGTGTTACTTGTGCTCTCATTCGTCTCCGAAAAACTGGTGCACTATTAGTTCCGTCAAGTTATAAGACGCTTAGACTACAGTCTGTTCACTGAAACAAACAGGAAGAAGGAAAGAAATGGAGTCTGTGTGCTTCCAATTCACCCACATAATTTAGCAGTTTATGGAGTTCTTATATGCAGTAACAGGGACATTTAGTATCAGTAGAAAATGGTCAAGAGAGCTATATTAATATGAAGCTATAAACGTGATTAATATAAGGGATTTAAGTGAATTAAACTATTGCTAAATTCCGACTGGCTTCTTAGAAAAGGCCTAATCACGCGTTTTCCTGCACTATTAAAGCCTTATTAAAGTATTAAAAGGTGCTGGTAGCTTATTAAACATCACATTTAGATAGCATTGATAAACATAAAAGGGCTCATCCTGTTGGCAGCACTTTAAAAATAAATGCGTAAAAGAATACCATGATAGAATACCAAAAGGTTCTCCGTAACCAAGATCATGCCGTTATCAATACGAGTTTGGCGGTAAGACTGGTGACGATTCAGGTATTAAATAAGCGGGAGTTTTACCCGACTTATTTGAGGATATAAAGTGCCTGTATTTTCGCTAGCACTCAGTCGAGGAGTGGGTGAACCATCGGACTTGAAAACGGTCTTTGTGATGCTTTACATTTCTACAGAATTCATAATTCAGCACTCACAACTCTCTGAAACTGTGCTGTGTCACAAAGAAAATCAACAAAAGCAAAAAAGCATCTGGAGGCCATGGAACAAATCCAACAGTCGTTTGACAGATTAACGCTGAGTGAAGACTCTGAATGTCGCAGTAGACTCGTGTCGCAGCGGTCAGAGACACATCGCCTGAGGTTTCGTTCCTTGACCCTCGGTGAAGTCGGAGACCCATTCTCATATGTACAACAGCTACAAACGGAGTGTCAGGGTTGGTTGCTGGCTGATAGTCATGATGCTAGAAGGATTGTGGAGACGGTGGTAATGGAGCAGTTTCTGAAACAGCTCCCAGAAGTGACCGCCCACTGGGTTCGGGACAACCAACCAGCAACACTAAACGAGGCCATCTATTTCGTGGAGCGCCACCGTTCGTCTATCGTTGTTTCTCCCCTTAACATCTGACCACACTGGGGCGTGGAAAAGGAAAACCTGCGCGCGGACTTTTAATAAAGAACTTATCAGTATCAGCCTGTATCCTGAAGACTGCTTAGTCATTCGTGCTACTTATATTTATTTTAATTGGGCTTAACAGTGTGTGTCAATGTTCGTCAATAAAAATCATTGTCAATACTCGGTAGTTTGTATTTGTATTTTCTTTAATGTGAGATTTGTTTTTTTTGTCAAAAGTGGAATTATTGAACTGCTCTTAAAATAAAGAACAATAAAAAGGATCTTGGAAAAAAAATAGTTAAAATAAGCATCTGTTAGTTCCTACAGGTTTCACATCCGCATTCCAACGACGATTTCTTATTTCCAAATGGCGATGTCGAACCATAAAAACAGGGAGAATTAACTATGCTTTAGAAAATAGTATCATGTAATAAATCAAGTAAAGGTCGTGTTCTTATGCTGGGAAAGTAGAATAAGAACAAGATCTTTACTTGATTCATTACATGATACAAAGGAAACAAAGAGCCTCGGAAACAAAGGGCTTAGTTAGTCATAGTACAGAGAACATCGACTACGAGGCAACTTCGACTCTTCTTCTGTTTCAAGATGAAGGTATTACAGCGAATGTCACTTGTTACTTGTAGCTGGTAGGTACTCCAAACCCGTTCATGAGTGAGTCATACTGAGAGAATGAGGGTGAAGCTGAAGAGAAGGGAAAAAACGGCAGAGGGGCGGGTTCTCTGTAAGTGTTTTTTACATGTTAGGTGCTTTCCATTTGTTAGTTCCGTCAAGTTATCTTGCACTGCAACAAACATTCACAGGGGATGTTTTTTGTTTCAGTATAAGTGTCTCTGACCACAGCATGGTGCAGTGTGCTAATATAATAATAACAAGATTGTAAAACCAAGGAGTGCTTACTGTCATTGTAACACTGTTCTTTAAGAAAAAGCTAAGTTTAGTAATAATTTCACTTATTTATGAAAAATATTTCAATCTGAGCAGGAAAGTTTAGTTTCAGTTTTGACTAAAACGCACATCAAAACTTTTTTAAGTGGCCAGGGAGATGGATGTGATGCTGGATGTGGGATGTGAGCTTCATGAGGCTCTCCAGAGGATGGAGAAAAGACAGGTGTCAAGTATAGTCGGTCTTAATGTTGAGTTCTAAAAGGCTTTTTCTAAAAGAACTATTCGCCGTCCAACATCAACGTTTTCCAGCAGCGGTGTTGAAAATGTATATCCTTCTCACGTCATGTAGAAGTTTCGGAGAATAAGCGTCGGAAACAAAAAGCTTAGTTAGTCCTAGTACAGAGAATATCGACCACGAGGCAACTTCGTCTCTTCTTCTGTTTCAAGATGAAGGTATAACAGCGAATGTAACTTGTTACTTGTGGGTGCGGTAAATGTTCAGGGTTGAGTCATGCTGAGAGAAAATGAAGAGGGGGCTGGTTTTCTCTACCAAGTTGCTCATTTCATCCTTTTTTAAATTGTGTTCTTGCTCGTCTTCGAAAGTTATCAGACTCTTAGACTAAGTCTGTTAAACGAAACAAACATGTACAGCGAGAGAAGGAAATAAGTCTGTGCTTGTAATTCCCCCACTTAATTCAGGGGTGTATGGAGTTCTTGTATGCAGTAACAGGGATATTTTTATCAGTACAAAACAACAACAACGTTATTTTCAAATGAGACCATACACATGTTTAATATAAGGGACTCAGTGTTCCATTGTGCTTTGTATCTTACATGATTGTTAGTGTCACATAATGAAATCAGACATTAGACAACATACAATTAACAAAAAAACTTTATAATGTCTAACTATAGGACTATGCGCCTTGAAACTATGGCATTGATTTGCACAACTCGACTTACTCATGATTGCACTTAGGGCGTAACTAGACCAAGTAGAAAAACAAGCGTCAGTGACGAATCATAGACCGCAATACAAATATACGTTGTACATCATAATGTCTGACAAAACAATTACGTATGAACAGCAAAAAACAAACAGGTGTCACATAAATGTAGCCTGGTTTAAAATTTCGTCGAGCGTCTTTGTATTTCTGACTGAGGGATGTCTGAGGCAATTCCGAAAAGTCGAGCGCACACACACACACACACACACACACACACACACACACACCACCACCACCACCATGCCACACCCGTCTATACTCAGACGGAGAGAATCAATCTGAGTGAATTTACTTAAACCGTTTTTCCCGTGCGACATTCTGTCACAAAGACGTTGGTAAAAAACAATTATACTAATCTATGAATTACAATAAATCTTTTAAATAAAAAAAACGAATGCTGATCTGTAAGTTTATTAATGTATAATGATTCTAATTATAATAATATATTACTTATTTCTTATTAATATTAAAAAAAAATTTAAAAAAGGGTCTGAATATAAATAACTGATAAAAATCATCCGTTTATTCCGACAGGTTTCACGTCCGCGTATCATATTTCCAAACATGTCGAAAAATTCGTGAACCATTAAAAAAAGATTAACTCAGTAAAGAGAATCCTATAAATGACTCAAGTGAACACCGTCGGTCTCTTATTCGCCTTCAGCTGACAGTGTGGAAGGTTGACGTTTTCCAGCAACAGTGTTTGAGGCTCCGCCTTTGAACGACGGTGTTAAATTACACGTAAAAGATCACGTAAGCCTTTGAATCCGCATCCACATTCACACAGCTCTACGGTCTGTACACTGAAACGTACAGTGAATGGTCAGGAGTGACTAGTGTAGGGCGGAGAGAATCAAGTTGAATGGATTTACATAAGCTGTATTTATCTGTGCACTTCCTCTAGTTGTAAGAAAGGATTCATCATTTCCTGCTACCCTCTTACATTTCTACACACACCATTATTGAGCCCTTACACCTCGTCGAGCTCGCGCAATTTTAAAATACATAAGATTTTGGACATCGAAACATGAACCTTATTCCCTTAGTCTGTATGTGTAGCGAAATAACACAAGGTTCCACTGTTTATAATTCTATTTTTTTTTATTGTTAGTGTCACATAATGAATTCAGACATTAGACAACACACCTTAATAAAATATTAACAGAAACCAGAAACATTTACAGAAACTCTAATAATAATAATAATAATAATAATAACAATAATAATAATAATGTTTTCATACATACAACAGGATACACAAAATACTCTCTAACGACAGAATCATGTTTTCAAATGGCAATGTGGAAAAATTTGTAAACCATACACAGAGAGAATTAAAGATACTTTAGAAAAAACAGTATCATAAATAATCCAAATGAACACCGTCGTGTTCTTATTCTCATTTCCTGGGCGTTGTCCAACTATTCGTCGTCCAACCTCGACGTTTCCCAGCGTCAGTATTGCGAATGTATGTCCTTCACACTTCATGTAGAAGTTCCGAAATGTTGCACTCGAAAAAGAGGGCTTAGTTAGTCTTAGTACAGAAAATGTCGACTAGACTGAATGTACAGAGCTGAGTAAAGCTGAGATAATGAGCCTGGCGCTGAAGAGCAGAGAAAGAAGAGAGAAAAATAACAGAGGGCGGGTTTTCGGCTAATCTTTTATGTGTTACTTGTGTTCTCATTCGTCTCTGAAAAACTGGTCTGCTGTTAGTTCCGTCAAGTTATCAGACGCTTACACTACAGTCTGTTCACTGAAACATACAGGAAGAAGGAAAGAAATGGAGTCTGTGTGCTTTCAATTCACCCGCATAATTTAGCAGTGTATGGAGATCAGTGTAGTGCACTATTAAAGCCTTATTAAAGTATTAAAAGGTGCTGGTAGCTTAATAAACATCACATTTGTGTGATACATTTTTGGCAACTTTCCATGGTGTTGACAATTAATATAAAAAGGAAAGTTTTTAAGCCCTAATTATGAAATACAAAAGTTTATGGACTACAAATCAAAACATTTATGTATGAAGAAACACTAACGTGTAGCGAGAAGGAAGCACTGCCATTTCCACGGGAGTGTCAGACCTCATGTTCAGGACTCTGGTCTCCACTGTTTTTTTATATTATATTTTATTTGATTGTTAGTGTCACATAATGAAATCAGACAATAAACAACATACACAGGCAAACTTGACATGAACAAAAACATGTACAAAAACTGTGTAATAATAATAATAATAATAATAATAATAATAATAATAATAATAATAATAATAATAATACAGTTAACCGGCTTATTGTTTTAACAAATTAAACATGATACTTAAAATAAAGAACAATTAAAAGGATCTTGTAAAAAAGTAGTTAAAATAATCATCTGTTAATTCCTACAGGTTTCACATCCGCATTCCAACGACGGTTTCATATTTCCAAATGGCAATGTAGAAAAATTCATGAACCATAAAAACAGGGAGAATTAACTATGCTTTAGGAAATAGTATCATGTAATGAATCACGTTTCCCAGCGGCAGTATTGCGAATGTAAATCGTTCTCACTTCATGTAGAAGTTCCGACAAGTTGCCCTCGAAAAAGAGGGCTTAGTTAGTCTGAAAATGTCGACAACGAGGCAACTTCGACTCTTCTTCTTTTCAAAATGCAGGTATTACAGCAAATGTCGACTAGACTTTACTCCGGAACCGTGCGGTGAATGTTCAGAGCTGAGCAATGCTGAGCGGATGAGGCAGGCGCTGACAAGCAGAGAAAGAAGAGGAAAAAAAAACAGGGCGGGTTTTTGCCTAATCATTTATGTGTTACTTGTGCTCTCATTCGTCTCCGAAAAACTGGTGCACTATTAGTTCCGTCAAGTTATAAGACGCTTAGACTACAGTCTGTTCACTGAAACAAACAGGAAGAAGGAAAGAAATGGAGTCTGTGTGCTTCCAATTCACCCACATAATTTAGCAGTTTATGGAGTTCTTATATGCAGTAACAGGGACATTTAGTATCAGTAGAAAATGGTCAAGAGAGCTATATTAATATGAAGCTATAAACGTGATTAATATAAGGGATTTAAGTGAATTAAACTATTGCTAAATTCCGACTGGCTTCTTAGAAAAGGCCTAATCACGCGTTTTCCTGCACTATTAAAGCCTTATTAAAGTATTAAAAGGTGCTGGTAGCTTATTAAACATCACATTTAGATAGCATTGATAAACATAAAAGGGCTCATCCTGTTGGCAGCACTTTAAAAATAAATGCGTAAAAGAATACCATGATAGAATACCAAAAGGTTCTCCGTGACCAAGATCATGCCGTTATCAATACGAGTTTGGCGTTAAGACTGGTGACGATTCAGGTATTAAATAAGCCGGAGTGCTACCCGACTTATTTGAGGATATAAAGTGCCTGTATTTTCTCTAGCACTCAGTCGAGGAGAGGGTGAACCAGCGGACTTGAAAAACGGTCTTTGTGATGCTTTACATTTCTGAAGAATTCATAATTCAGCACTCACAACTCTCTGAAACTGTGCTGTATCATCAAGAAAATCAACAAAAGCAAAAAAAGCATCTGGAGGCCATGGAACAAATCCAACAGTCGTTTGACAGATTAACGCTGAGTGAAGACTCTGAATGTCGCAGTAGACTCGTGTCGCAGCGGTCAGAGACACATCGCCTGAGGTTTCGTTCCTTGACCCTCGGTGAAGTCGGAGACCCATTCTCATATGTACAACAGCTACAAACGGAGTGTCAGGGTTGGTTGCTGGCTGATAGTCATGATGCTAGAAGGATTGTGGAGACGGTGGTAATGGAGCAGTTTCTGAAACAGCTCCCAGAAGTGACCGCCCACTGGGTTCTGGACAACCAACCAGCAACACTAAACGAGGCCATCTATTTCGTGGAGCGCCACCGTTCGTCTATCGTTGTTTCTCCCCCTTAACGTCTGACCACACTGGGGCGTGGAAAAGGAAAACCTGCGCGCGGATTTTTAATAAAGAACTTATCAGTATCAGCCTGTATCCTGAAGACTGCTCAATCACTCGTGTTACTTATATTTATTTTAATTGGGCTTAACAGTGTGTCAATGTTCGTCAATAAAAAATCATTGTCAATACTCAGTAGTTTGTATTTGTGTTTTCTTTAATGTCAGATTTGTCTTTTTTGTCAAAAGTGGAATTACTGAACTGCTCTTAAAATAAAGAACAAAAAAAGGGATCTTGTAAAAAAGTAGTTAAAATAATCATCTGTTAATTCCTACAGGCTTCACATCCGAATTCCAACGACGGTTTCATATTTCCAAATGGCGATGTCCAAAAATTCATGAACCATAAAAACAGGGAGAGTTAAATCAAGTAAAGGTCGTGTTCTTATGCTGAGAAAATAGAATAAGAACAAGATCTTTACTTGATTCATTACATGATACAAAGGAAACAAAGAGCCTCGGAAACAAAGGGCTGTTTTTTACATGTTAGGTGCTTTCCATTTGTTAGTTCCGTCAAGTTATCTTGCACTGCAACAAACATTCACAGGGGATGTTTTTTGTTTCAGTATAAGTGTCTCTGACCACAGCATGGTGCAGTGTGCTAATATAATAATAAAAAGATTTTAAAACCTAGGAGTGCCTACCGTCATTTTAACACTGTTCTTTAAAAAAAAGCTAAGTTTAGTAATAATTTCACTTATTTATGAAAAATATTTCAATCTGAACGACGGTGTAAAAATACACGTAAAAGATCACGTATGCCTTTGAATCCGAATCCACATTCACACAGCTCTACGGTCTGTACACTGAAACGTACAGTGAATGGTCAGGAGTGACTAGTGTAGGGCGGAGAGAATCAAGTTGAATGAATTTACATAAGCTGTATTTATCTGTGCACTTCCTCTAGTTGTAAGAAAGGATTCATCATTTCCTGCTACCCTCTTACATTTCTACATACGCCATTATTGAGCTCTTACACCTCGCCCAGCTCGCACAATTTTAAAATACATAAGATTTTGGACATCGAAACATGAACCTTACATTCCCTTAGTCTGTATGTGTAGCGAAATAACACAAGGTTCCACTGTTATTTATTTGATTTTATTTTATTGTTAGTGTCACATAATGAATTCAGACATTAGACAACATACATTAATAAAATATTAACAGAAACCAGAAACATTTACAGAAACTCTAATAATAATAATAATAATAATAATAATAATAATAATAATAATAATAATAATAATAATAATAATAATAATAATGTTTTCATGCATACAACAGGATACACAAAATACTCTCTAACGACAGAATCATGTTTTCAAATGGCAATGTGGAAAAATTTGTAAACCATAAACAGAGAATTAAAGACACTTTAGAAAAAACAGTATCATAAATTATCCAAATGAACACCGTCGTGTTCTTATTCTCATTTCCTGGGCGTTGTCCGACTATTCGTCGTCCAACCTCGACGTTTCCCAGCGTCAGTATTGCGAATGTATGTCCTTCACACTTCATGTAGAAGTTCCGAAAAGTTGCCCTCGAAAAAGAGGGCTTAGTTAGTCTTAGTACAGAAAATGTCGACTAGACTTTACTCCGGAACCGTGCGGTGAATGTACAGAGCTGAGTAAAGCTGAGATAATGAGCCTGGCGCTGAAGAGCAGAGAAAGAAGAGAGAAAAAAAACAGAGGGCGGGTTTTCGGCTAATCTTTTATGTGTTACTTGTGTTCTCATTCGTCTCTGAAAAACTGGTCTGCTGTTAGTTCCGTCAAGTTATCAGACGCTTAGACTACAGTCTGTTCACTGAAACAAACAGGAAGAAGGAAAGAAATAGAGTCTGTGTGCTTTCAATTCACCCGCATAATTTAGCAGTGTATGGAGTTCAGTGTAGTGCACTATTAAAGCCTTATTAAAGTATTAAAAGGTGCTGGTAGCTTAATAAACATCCCATTTAGATAGCCTTGATAAACATAAAAGGGCTCATCCTGTTGGAAGCACTTTAAAAATAAATGCGAAAAAGAATACCATGATAGAATACCAAAAGGTTCTCCGTAACCAAGATCATGCCGTTATCAATACGAGTTTGGCGTTAAGACTGGTGACGATTCAGGTATTAAATAAGCCGGAGTGCTACCCGACTTATTTGAGGATATAAAGTGCCTGTATTTTCTCTAGCACTCAGTTGAGGAGAGGGTGAACCAGCGGACTTGAAAAACGGTCTTTGTGATGCTTTACATTTCTGCAGAATTCATAATTCAGCACTCACAACTCTCTGAAACTGTGCTGTATCACCAAGAAAATCAACAAAAGCAAAAAAAGCATCTGGAGGCCATGGAACAAATCCAACAGTCGTTTGACATGTTAACGCTGAGTGAAGAATCTGAATGTCGCAGTAGACTCGTGTCGCAGCGGTCAGAGACACATCGCCTGAGGTTTCGATCCTTGACCCTCGGTGAAGTCGGAGACCCATTCTCATATGTACAACAGCTACAAACGGAGTGTCAGGGTTGGTTGCTGGCTGATAGTCATGATGCTAGAAGGATTGTGGAGACGGTGGTAATGGAGCAGTTTCTGAAACAGCTCCCAGAAGTGACCGCCCACTGGGTTCGGGACAACCAACCAGCAACACTAAACGAGGCCATCTATTTCGTGGAGCGCCACCGTTCGTCTATCGTTGTTTCTCCCCATTAACGTCTGACCACACTGGGGCGTGGAAAAGGAAAACCTGCGCGCGGATTTTTAATAAAGAACTTATCAGTATCAGCCTGTATCCTGAAGACTGCTCCATCACTCGTGTTACTTATATTTATTTTAATTGGGCTTAACAGTGTGTCAATGTTCGTCAATAAAAAATCATTGTCAATACTCGGTAGTTTGTATTTGTGTTTTCTTTAATGTCAGATTTGTCTTTTTTGTCAAAAGTGGAATTACTGAACTGCTCTTAAAATAAAGAACAAAAAAAGGATCTTGTAAAAAAGTAGTTAAGATAATCATCTGTTAATTCCTACAGGTTTCACATCCGAATTCCAACGACGGTTTCATATTTCCAAATGGCGATGTCCAAACATTCATGAACCATAAAAACAGGGAGAATTAAATCAAGTAAAGGTCGTGTTCTTATGCTGGGAAAATAGAATAAGAACAAGATTTTTACTTGATTCATTACATGATACAAAGGAAACAAAGAGCCTCGGAAACAAAGGGCTGTTTTTTACATGTTAGGTGCTTTCCATTTGTTAGTTCCGTCAAGTTATCTTGCACTGCAACAAACATTCACAGGGGATGTTTTTTGTTTCAGTATAAGTGTCTCTGACCACAGCATGGTGCAGTGTGCTAATATAATAATAAAAAGATTTTAAAACCTAGGAGTGCCTACCGTCATTTTAACACTGTTCTTTAAAAAAAGCTAAGTTTAGTAATAATTTCACTTATTTATGAAAAATATTTCAATCTGAACGACGGTGTAAAAATACACGTAAAAGATCACGTATGCCTTTGAATACGCATCCACATTCACACAGCTCTACGGTCTGTACACTGAAACGTACAGTGAATGGTCAGGAGTGACTAGTGTAGGGCGGAGAGAATCAAGTTGAATGAATTTACATAAGCTGTATTTATCTGTGCACTTCCTCTAGTTGTAAGAAAGGATTCATCATTTCCTGCTACCCTCTTACATTTCTACATACGCCATTATTGAGCCCTTACACCTCGCCGAGCTCGCACAATTTTAAAATACATAAGATTTTGGACATCGAAACATGAACCTTACATTCCCTTAGTCTGTATGTGTAGCGAAATAACACAAGGTTCCACTGTTATTTATTTTATTTTATTTTATTGTTAGTGTCACATAATGAATTCAGACATTAGACAACATACATTAATAAAATATTAACAAAAACCAGAAACATTTACAGAAACTCTAATAATAATAATAATAATAATAATAATAATAACAACAACAACAATAATAATAATAATAATAATAATAATAATAATAATAATAATAATGTTTTCATACATACAACAGGATACACAAAATACTCTAACGACAGAATCATGTTTTCAAATGGCAATGTGGAAAAATTTGTAAACCATAAACAGAGAGAATTAAAGATACAACCTCGACGTATCCCAGCGTCAGTATTGCGAATGTATGTCCTTTACACTTCATGAAGAGGTTCCAAATGATCCAATGAACACCGTCGTGTTCTTATTCTCATTTCCTGGCCGTTGTCCGACTATTCGTCGTCCAACCTCGTTTCCCATCGTCAGTATTGCGAATGTATGTCCTTCACACTTCATGTAGAAGTTCCGAAAAGTTGCCCTCGAAAAAGAGGGCTTAGTTAGTCTTAGTACAGAAAATGTCGACTAGACTTTACTCCGGAACCGTGCGGTGAATGTACAGAGCTGAGTAAAGCTGAGATAATGAGCCTGGCGCTGAAGAGCAGAGAAAGAAGAGAGAGAAAAAAACAGAGGGCGGGTTTTCGGCTAATCTTTTATGTGTTACTTGTGTTCTCATTCGTCTCTGAAAAACTGGTCTGCTGTTAGTTCCGTCAAGTTATCAGACGCTTAGACTACCGTCTGTTCACTGAAACATAAAGGAAGAAGGAAAGAAATAGAGTCTGTGTGCTTCCAATTCACCCGCATAATTTAGCAGTGTATGTAGTTCAGTGTAGTGCACTATTAAAGCCTTATTAAAGTAATAAAAGGTGCTGGTAGCTTAATAAACATCACATTTAGATAGCCTTGATAAACATAAATGGGCTCATCAGATATAGTCGCGCTTTTGTTGGTTTAGTGGTTACAGTCGCGCGCGCTCACCGTTGCGATCCGAGTTCGATTCCCGCGAGGAGATTTTCGGGAAAAAAGAAGAAAACTAATTTGAATAGAAAGAAAGTGTTTAGTTTAGTTATAAGCAAAACGAAGGGTAATAAAAGGGTATAAACATGCTGCTGCAGTCAAAAAATATACTCCGGACAAGACGAGGTTTGTCGCATTCCCAACTATACGAAGAATCTTTACTCTCTTCACTGCCACACTGCTCCCTGGTGGAAAACGATACACGATTGCAATTACGTCGAATAGAAAAACTATTACGTGCAGTTGGCGGTCATGGAACAAATCCAACAGTTGTTCTACAGATTAACGCTGAGTGAAGAATCTGAATGTCGCAGTTGTCTCGTGTCGCAGCGGTCAGAGAAACATCGCTTGACGTTTCGTTCCTTGACCCTCGGTGAAGTCGGAGACCTATTCTCATATGTACAACAGCTACAAAAGGAGTGTCAGGGTTGGTTGATGGTTGATTCATGTTTCATGGCTGATAGTCATGCTAGAAGGATTGTTGAGACGGTGGTAATGGAGCAGTTTCTGAAACAACTACCAGAAGCGACCGCCCACTGGGTTCGGGACAACCAACCAGCAACACTAAACGAGGCCATCTATTTCGTGGAGCGCCACCGTTCGTCTATCGTTGTTTCCACCCCTTAACATCTGACCACACTGGGGCGTGGAAAAGGAAAACGCCTTACACCCTATCAATATCAGCCTGTATCCCGAAGACTGATCAGTTACTCGTGTGACTTATATTTATTGTAATTGGGCTTAACAGTGTGTGACAATGTTCGTCAATAAAAAAAACTTTGTCAAGACTCATTACAATGGATTTGTATTTTCTTGGATATGTGATTTGTCTTATTTGTCGATAGGGGAATTTGAGAGGTTTTTACTCTGATACACACGTCCGCGTATCGTATTTCCAAACATGTTGAAAAATTCGTGAACCGTTAAAAAAGGGTAACTCAGTAAAACTGTAGAAATAGAGAATCCTATAAATGACTCAAGTGAACACCGTCGGTCTCTTATTCGCTTTCCGCTGACAGTATGGAAGGTTGACGTTTTCCAGCAACAGTGTTTGAGGCTCCGCCTTTGAACGACGGTGTTAAATTACACATAAAAGATCGAGTACGCCTTTGAATCCTCATCCACACCCACTCAGCTCTACAGTCTGTACACTGAAACGTACAATGAATGGTCAGGAGTGACTCGTGTAGGGCGGAGAGAATCACGTTGAATGGATTTACATAAGCTGTATTTATCTGTGCACTTCCTCTAGTTGCTCAATTCCTCTGCTACTACTCCAGACAGACTCTAGTCTGTGTGCTCTATGTATCTACATCACCATATATAGACGGCACGTCGCTCAGACAGTCTATTACACCTTACATGCCTTCACTGTTCGCGCATTTGTTGGTTTAGTAATTAGAGTCGCGCGCGATACGAGTTCGATTACTGGTAGGAGATTTTCGGGAAAAAAGACAAAACTAATTTGAATAGAATAACGTGTTTAGTTTAGTTATAAGCAAAACAAAGGATCATAAAGGCTACAAACATGCTGCTGCGGTCAAAAAAATACTCCGGACAATACGACGTTTCTGGCTCCGTAAACACAACGAAGATTCCCAACTACACGAAGACGGTGAATGAGAATCTTTACTCTTAATCTTTTTCGTCTAATATAATAAAACTATTACGTGCATCTGGCGGTCATGGAACAAATCCAACAGTCGTTTGCGAGATTAACGCTGAGTGAAGAATCTGAATGTCGCAGTAGACTCGTGTCGCAGCGGTCAGAGACACATCGCCTGAAGTTTCGTTCCTTGTCTCTCGATGAAGTCGGAGACCCGTTTTCATTTGTACAACAGCTACAAAAGGAGTGTCAGGGTTAGTTGCTGGCTGATGGTCATGATGCTAGAAGGATTGTGGAGACGGTGGTAATGGAGGAGTTTCTGAAACAGCTCCCTGAAGGGACCGCAGATTGCTCAATTCCTCTTTTGCTACTCCAGACATAGACTCACTTTATTACACCTCACATGCCTTCAGTATCGCTTTCTTGTTGGTTTTCTGGTTAGAGTTGCGCGCACTCAAGCTACGATCCGAGTTCGATTTGCATAGAAGCGACTGATTTGCATAGAAGCGTTTAGTTCAGTACAAGCAAAGTAAATGGGTATAAACAGGTGCGCTTTATAAGTATCCCTACGCTCTTCAGTGCTGCTCAGCTCCCTAGTGGACGACTGGTGAACAGCCCAGGTAATACAACTTTTAAAATTTTTATGTATGTAAATGAAATGTAAATGAAATGTTGGCGCACATGAGTCTGCATACAGAACTCAGGGAATAAAGGTGACTCACGCGATTTGAATTGATTTGAATAGAGGGCGACATTACTCTGAAATCGTGACGTGAATGCTCAGAGTTTACTTATGCTGAGAGAATGAGGCTGACGATGAATAGAAGAGAAAGAAGAGAAAACAAACACACACACACACACACACACACACACACACACACACACACACACACACACACACACACACAGCACACCACCACGTAGCCCTTCTCATAGACTGTACACTCGAGACCTGGTCAGGAGTGACTCATGCAGGGCGGAGAGAATCAACTTAAGTGAATTTACATAAACAAATTTTTGTGCGTCATTCTGTAAGAAGTTGGTGAAAAACAAAAAAAAAACACGTGGCTTTCTTTTAAAAATCTGGAGAGAGAGAGAGAGAGAGAGAGAGAGAGAGAGAGAGAGAGAGAGAGAGAGAGAGAGAGTTATTTAGTATATATTTTTTTATTTTTAGTTTATTATTATATTTTTTATTTATATATATATATATATATATATATATATATATATATATATATATATATATATATATATATATATATATATATATAACAATTTTATTATATTGTGAACAAGAAAAAAGTGTCTAAATATAAATAACAGATTGAAGCTTAATGTGAAACCTGTCGGAATAAAGAGATGCTTTTTAGCATCTCTTTATTCCGACAGGTTTCACGTCCACTTATCATATTTTCAAACATTTCAAAAATTTGGGAACCATTAAACCAATAATGAAGCACTAAAACTGTAGATAAAGAGAATCACATGACTCTGCTCACATGACATGCTAAACATTAGGGTGGAGAAAACTAAACGAGAAGTATCACAGTGGTTTCAGTGGGTTCAGAGTATAGTTGTACAATGTCAATTGAAAGTGAATGTCATGTGTAATGAGAATTCATGTATTTTTATAATGACTTCAATGCTTTATTATAGACTGTTGAAATAGTGTTTCATCGAGCTGGGACTCTAAATTGTTATCTCTTTCATGAAAAGTGGTAAACGTTGACGCAGAGACAACAGAACGAGCCTGTGTTCTCATTTATTAATGTCTATTTTCCCTCTTTATCAGAGGGTGTAACATAAGAACGTTTAATATAATTTTTAAACGACCCATTTTCATATGTACAACAACTCCGAAAAGAGAGTCAGGGTTGGTTGCTGTCTAAAGGCCTTAATGTTGGAAGGATTGTTGAGCCGGTGTAAATGGAGCACTGGCCATCTATCTGGTGGAGAACCACTGGGCGTCTCTTTTTGTTTCTCCCTCTTAACATCTCCCCACGCTGAGACGTTGGAAACACCGTCGTCAACCATTTAAAAAAAGAAAGACTCATCCAAACTGTGGAAAAAGAGAATCCTATAAATGACTTGTAAATGAACATCGCCGGTCTCTTATTTGCCTTCAGACGACAGAACTATTCGCTGTCCATCGTCGACGTTTTCTATCAGCAGTGTAGGACTATACGTCTTTGATCGACGGTTAGAAAGCAGGTCTATTAGAAAGCACGTAAAAAAAAGTGAGTCAGTTTGAGAGAATGAAGCTGAAGCTGAAGAGAAGAGAAACAAGAGAAAACAAAATAGCAGAAGGACTTTCGGCAAGTCTTGTTTTTACGTGTTAATGTGTTCCACTGTGTTTTGTATTTTTTTATTATGTTAGTGTCACATAATAGAATCAGACATTAGACAACATACACATCCTCTGTTTAACATACATAAGCTCTCTCCGCTGCGCTTTTATTCTTAACAGATGTTTTCATGTAGAAAAATAAAATCAAACAAATAAATCCTAAGGTTACAAAAAGAAAACTTAACATGTAAATTGCTCGATTAAAATTCATGTTCATCCTGTTCTACCTGCAGTAGACCAAAAAATTCCAGTGCAAAAATTCCAACTACAGCTTTTAGATTTAGCTGGGGAAGTTTAATAACTTATTATAATTCATAGGATTCGGTTCAGATTTCCAACGCATATTAGAAATTATAATTGGACTCCGAAACAATAAAGCATCTCCTTAGTTACATGTATGTATTGCTAGATTTTTTAAGGAAATTATTTTATTCTGACAGACTGCGCTGAAAACCATTAAGCTTCCTCTGCTTCCTGACTTCAGGAAAAACCAACAACTGTCGTTATGGCAACAGTTTATACCACTTATGACGGTGAGATGGATCTTGGTTTTATTTAATGAGATAAGACAACTGAATAAATAGATAATAAACTATTAATAAAATTAAATTGATAATAGATAATACAATTATTCAGATAATAAACAAAGCATATTTTCAATTATTTTTTATAAATAATTATATTCATATTTAATATTTATTACTTTTAACACATAGTCAGTGTTATATATACGTAAGCTAAACGGATGGGAAAATAAAAAGTTTTTGTTGTTTTGTTGGATTAATAATTGACTAATTTTTGTTGTTTATGTTTCCTTGACTCAGGTGTGTGTACGGCAGCAATCCGCTGTGTATCTGCGGTCTGCCACGTGCTCAGTCAGGTCTTTACATGTGCACGTGGAGGTGTGTCAAAGCTGATTATTGTTGTTGTTGTTAAATAACGATCATAATCGAATAACTAATTAACAAAACAGTGGTTAATTAATTTGTTAATTCAATCAATTATCAAATATATAGCTAATTAATCACATATCCGGTCATTAATTTGTAATTTTAGTACTTTGGAACTTAGTACTTTTTTAGAAGATCAGTAAGACTATTAATGAAATGATATAATAATAATGTTTAATAATTAATTATCTTAGTACATATAATAATTTTATCCTTTTTATCGTATTCATTAAATTCCTTGGCTGTATAGGAGAGAGGCCTGATGAGGATGTAGTGGCTGAGGGCGCAGCAGAGTTAGAAGAAGGTCTGATCTTTTACATTTAATATATACACAGTTGATTTTAAAATGATTTTGCCTGTAAACGTGAATGTTGTTATGTAATATACATATATTTATTTCTTCTTAATAGCACCTAATTTTATAACTCATTACTTTTAATGCAAAGTCTAAATTTCTGTGTTTCTAGGTTTTGTTAAACTCTCAGTGGAGGAGACTGAACCAGCAGCATCCCAAAGTTCAGTGCGTCCCTTCTTCTGTGAAACATGTCCTTCATCAAAACAAAATCACGACAGATTTATTCGCCGAATATATTGAAACGTATTATTTTTCGCAGTGTTGGTCACAACACGTTACATTCAACACGGTTTACAAATATGTTGTATATTTTGTATATTACATTTTATATATATGTATACATATATATATAAAGAATATAGTTGTTTTTAATATTATATAACGAAATATTATATTAAATTATATATTTTTCTTATATATGTACGGTCTATGTATTTCTACTTTTATTCCCCCTATTTTGCGTTACACGGTGTCGTGTGCCAAACAATAAACAAAACATAATACCAAACAATAATTTTAGTTTCATTTTTGATCTTAAAGAATTTTTTCCTGTATTAAAATCAGTTAACGGTGTCGATTTTCAGCAACTCGTGTTTTTGTACCATTTCTCATATGTGGAGAGTGTGATGAAAGTGATAATTATGTAATGGATTATTAACTCAAAAACACTGTCAATTGTTTTGTGTTGTTTTGTATTCATTTATTGTTTTGTGATTAAGTGTCAGACACTTACGTGGATCACAGAGTCCTTGATCAAAATAAAAGCGCATGTGATCATCCATGACGGTGCTTTATTGCGCTTTTACTGCCTTTAGAACACGTTCATATGCAGAGATCATGAGAAAATGAAGTATTAATTTAAAATAATCTACGTTTAAAGAACCTCCATATATTACAGTTTCTTTTGGAATGCTGAAACATAAATATCAAACAACCTAAACAATAGAAAACAATGTAAATGATACTGTCATTAGTATCACTACAGACCTAAATGTGAATAAACGAGACATATCTGAGCTGATAAAAAGAAATCTAATTAACTGTAGTCATTTTATCTTGATTTTAGGCTTGAGAGCATGTGCCATCTGCTGGACCAATGCGTGCATCGTCATCAAATAACCCAGACCCAGTTACTCAGATCCAGTATGACAAATAAAATCAAAGATTATCAAATAAAATAAAAGAGATACAGATCAAAGTCACGGTCAACGTGTAAAAGTTTAAATAATTTGATATAGCATAACCAGATAGTATAACTATACTAACTGAATTATAGATTATTAATTATGAATAAAATAAAATAAAATAAAATAAAAAATAAAAATTCAGGAAGAAAAAGAGGAATAGTAACATTAACAGTCACCCAGTTTTGTTATGTTTGTATAAATGACAGAAAAAAAATATTTAAGATAAATATATAAAATAAAAATAAAATAATACATGTATGGAGTTTAAATACACAAATGCACACTTTATATAATCTCTTAAACTAATTTCGTCTTTATAAATAAAAAATAAATAAAAGCACAGAGAATTAAAGTCATTCTAACTAAATCCGCAATGTTTGAAGAACTATAAATGAATAAATGTAGTCATAATGTAAATGTAGATGTTCATTCATTCATTCATTCATTTTCTACCGCTTATCCGAACTTCTCGGGTCACGGGGAGCCTGGCGTCATCGGGTATCGAGGCAGGATACACCCTGGACGGAGTAATGTAGATGTTATATATGTTAAATGTATATATAGTATATCTAATCATAAATATGCAATAAAAGCAATGAAACCTTTGAAAATGATTGAATTATGAAAAATATAATTTTAAGTAAATTATATGATGTCACACTACTTAAGTCTTGTTAATTCTATAAAGCATTTACACTGCAGAAGCTCAGCAATAAGTTTCGACTTTTACTTATGAGGTCAGAAAAATAAATGCAGCTAAACAGGGTATCACATTATCCATCAATCTTGTGACCTCTCGTTTTGTTCTGCTTAAAATGTAGTCTGGCTTCAGTCCAACCCAGAGGGTTTTGTTTCCAGCTAATATTAGAAGTGTGACAAAAGCATAGTTTGCTGTTGAAGCAGTTGAATGGTATGAGCCAGGTTTGATATTTATTTTTACACTACGAAATAATAAACGCTGCAAAAGATGGAAATAAATTATGAAGAGTCCCCCCCCCCACCTTCTCTCTTTCTCTCTCTCTCTCAGACAGGACTCATGTGGTGGTAGAACAGAAATGAACTTGGACTTTCAGACTTTCACGGAGCTGGCTTTGTAGCATTGGCCAAATTCTTAGTGAATGTTATCATTGGCGAAGGAAGCTTCATACCAGAACACACAAACAAAGCACTCATCCGGGTGTCCAGAACCCAGTGCAGCCTTAACTACATGGAAAAACTTTTAAACCCCATACTCATGTACATTTATCGCCTGTCACAGAGTCAGCTTTAGACTTATTGCCATCTTTCTGAAAACACACTCAATTGAATATAAAAGACCACATGCTCTGAGTGATTTATTAAGCATAAACACATGGGGATACTAAAACGTTTCTAATCTTTTTTTATTATAGTAAAAAGACGTGTTTTAAATGTATAATCATTTCCAGTTCATTTAGAAATTCTTATTGTGTTGGCTCACACTATAGTTTTTTATAATAGTTTTTAGGGGTGCCAATAATTTTGCTATATATGTTTGTAGGAGAGGGGAGCACGTTTGCCTCACACCTCCAGGGTCGGGGTTCGATTCCCGCCTCCGCCTTGTGTGTGTGGAGTTTGCATGTTCTCCCCGTGCCTCGGGGGTTTCCTCCGGGTACTCCGGTTTCCTCCCCCGGTCCAAAGACATGCATGGTAGGTTGATTGGCATCTCTGGAAAATTGTCCGTAGTGTGTGAGTGTGTGAGTGAATGAGAATGTGTGTGTGTGTGTGTGTGTGCCCTGTGATGGGTTGGCACTCCGTCCAGGGTGTATCCTGCCTTGATGCCCGATGACGCCTGAGATAGGCACAGGCTCCCCGTGACCCGAGGTAGTTCGGATAAGCGGTAGAAGATGAATGAATGAATGAATGTTTGTAGGAGAATATACTATTCGAAAAAACTCAAATATAACACCTTAAGGGAATCATTTTTGTAAATGTGGGGATTTTTATTTTATATACACACTGGCCACTTTAATAGGAACATACATACGCAGGGAACCGATAAAATCATGCAGATAAACAGGTCAATAGGTTCCGTTATTTTTCATGTCAAAGAATTCCTTAGGACACATCTATGAAATGTGAAATCACATAGGAACAGTGTTTATAAAGTTTTGTTCAGATAAAACTGGTGCAACTGCTGACTATGGAAATACACTACAAAAAAGGAATATTTATAATAGCTTGTAAAAAACACATTGAACACTTACCTTGTAATCACTTATCCTGATTAATGCCGACAAATGGAGCACAGGCCCGATTCCTCACTGTGGCTCGAACGTGAGCGTCGTTTCCGCTTTGTACGTGACCGCTTCATTGCAAAAGGTCAATTACACTGACCATCGACACGTGAGCCAAAGGAAGCCAAAGGAAGACAGTCCTTAAATCAACCGACATGCCTACTACAGTAACCCTTAATTAAAACTCGCAAAACACGTGGGATTTATTTATTTATTTGTTTGTTTGTTTGTTTGTTTATTTTCAAACAGCATTTTTTTAAAGAAAGTAAACGTGTTATATGGGGCATTTTGGAGAATGTAATGATTTATTATATTGTAATTTTATACTAGTATTCTTGAAAAAAAATCTTTATACATGTAGCTAAATTAATTAAGATCCAGTCCTCATGAATTAAATGAAGTGAAATATTTTAAAATATATAATTTAAAATGTTTATTTGTTTATTTGATTTTGGAGTTTTCTTCTGTTTAAATATTTCATCATTATATGTTTGGAGAGTTGTATAATAGTTTGCCTGCAAAAGGTCATTTTTTTTTTTAAACTTTTGGAATTCTAATGTTGAAACAAAGGAAATAAATACCATATAATTATTTTATTGTTAATGAATTCAGACATTAGACAACATACCTTAATAAAATATTAACAGAAACATTTACAGAAACTGTAATAATAATAATAATAATAATAATAATAATAATAATAATAATAAGAATAATAATAATCATAATAATAAATACCTTATGTTTTTCATACATATTTACAAAATCGTAAAGTTGTAAAAAAAAAAAAACACAAAAAAAAAACAGAGTCTCGGACTAATGTAGAAAATTATAATCATATAAATGACTAAAGTGAACACCGTCGGTTTCTGCCTTTGAAACCACAAAGCAACTTGAATCTTTTTGTAACGCCAAGACAAGACGACTAGTGTGTATGGTCTACGTATCCGAGCCGTTCGGTCTCACTTTGTTACACATCACAGCTCTCTAGTGGACGACTGGTGAAATCAGCAGGTAATATAACTCACATTCAGTGTTGGCCCACGTGAGTTTGCATACAGAACTCAGGGGGGGAAAAAGCGACTGCAGAGAGCGACTTTACTCCGAAATCGTGCCGTGAATGTTCAGAGCTGAGTTATGCTGATGGAATGAGACTGACGCTGAAGAGAAGAGAAAGAAGACAAAACAAATAACGTGTTACTTGTGTTCTCATTAGTGTCCGAATGGTGATGGAAACCAGCACCGGCAGTAGCACGCAGCGGCCACTCCGGATTCAATATGGTGCTATTTACTTTTTTTACGGTTTTCTTTACGGTTTTTAGCCCGACTACTACCAGTACATGGACACCAGAGACAGCGGTGTTCATGTATATACAACCGTCAGAAGCTAATAAAATACAGAAATCGTGCACTGGATAGGCTTGCTGCGGAAAGACCAGGCCTCCAGTCCTCGGTGTCGCCTGATACCGGAGACCAGGAGAGGGGACGCCGAAAGCGGTGCGTGAGGAAGCGAAACCTGCTATAGGTTAAAAACAAACCCTAGAGTCTAGGGCTTAGACAAACAATAAACTGGACTTTATCCGACTCGAACGCGCTACACGGCGAGAGTTTAATAACTGCTGCGTGTTTGTTTTCACGGAGACTTGTCCCAGAGACAATGTTCCGGACGCCGCTATTCAGCTCGATGGACTCACCTGGTTTAGAGTGTCTGCACTCTCTTTTATCCTGCACTGTCTTGTCTGTCATGTTTGTCTTGTCATGTTTGTCTGTTTGCACCAGGTTGCATAGATACACTTTATGTATCTAGGACTAACTCTGTGCTTGTGTTATGTAGCATCATGATCCTGGAGAAACGTTGTCTCATTTCACTGTGTAACTGCAACAGCTACATGTGGTTGAAATGAAAATAAAAAGCTTCTTGACTCTTCAAGTTATCAGACGATTAACCTAAAGTCACTTCACCTAAACAAACATGCACCGCGAAAGAAGCTGAATCTGTGTGCTTATAATTCAACGGTTTATGGCGTTCTTTCATGCAGTAACAGAAATATTTATTTCAGTATAAAACAAAAATAAGACTATAAACAAGGGACAGAATATTACACTGCGTTTTGTATTTTATTTCATTATGTTATAAAATAAAATTATGCATATTTTACATTAACAAAAACGTAATAACATAATAATAATACTACTACTAATACAAATAACTACTACTCATTTTTATTATTCTTTATTTTAAGTGTCCTGTTTCATGTGATAAAACATTAAGCCATTGTACTGTATTATTATTATTATTATTATTATTATTATTTTTATAAAGGTTGAAAATGGTGTTTGATTACGTTAAAAAATGAGCATCCAATAAATGTCTCAAGTGAACATCAGTGTTAAGTTTTTTGCAGCTTCGCCCTCCATATATAAATGATCAGACAGTATCACCTTTATAAATGATTGTATTTTTAACAGAAACACTCAGCAACCATATCATCAATGTTAACTCACAGCAACTTCCGCAGTAACACGACACAAAAACGGTACAATAGCGTATAATACATCAATTACCACACACCATACAGTAGGGCATGTTACTCTTATGCAAACAAACGACAATAGCTTAACAGATGTACTAAACCAGAGGTATTCAACTAAAATTTAAAGAGGTCCAGTAAGAGAAAATTTCTTGAGGCAAAGGTCCGGAAGATCATAATGTCTAACTAGTTAGGTGTGATATATATTTAAGTAGCCTAGTAGTTGTATCAACATCTGCAAGCAATCAATACCTGACTGTTAAATCAAATAAATTCAGTACTGTACAAGTCAAAAACTAAATATTTATTGTCATGTAACATAGAACTGAACATATGTATGATTGTAGATATGTATAATGTTCTCTCATTAAATAAATAAAAGTAGGGCTACATTTCAAAATAAGAGAAAATAAATAAAATGTGAAAATTGTGTGTGTTTAAATAAAGTGCTTAACTTTTCGTTTTATATCCCACTCCCCCAATTTTTGCTCAGTGAGAGAACTGAGCTCTAGCTTGGCTTGCCAGGATTTTATACCTGGGCTTGAATGGAGTCAGGACCATTCTCATACACATGTGGAGGTGCTTATTAGTGAGCCTGGAATATTTAGTTTTGATTATGTTCATTGTCGAAAAAGCTGCCTCGCAGTTGTATGTAGAGCCAAACATGGTCAGGATGTATAGGGCTACTTTCCTCAAACCTGGGAAAGCTGTCTCAGGGACGCTGTTTTCAGATTTGAGTGGATGTGTTTGTTCAAATCATTTATGTTTTGTCTTATAATGGCGTTTCACATTGTCACTTTTAATAAGTGCCACGGTTTCTGAACATATGAGACACACTGTTTAGTGCTCCCAGTGGGAAGTATGAACAGAAAGGGGTCTGTCCCTTCTGGATTAAATGTTTTCGCTGTCCACTTTTCTTTTTTTGAAGAGCGGCATTTGTTCTTTATTCTTCCTTTGTTTTCTACATGTATCGCTATCTTTCTTTCATGTGTAACTTTACTATAATTCCCTCTCATCTGTCTTGCACTGTTGAGTCGCAGTGTTTACTTCAGGAATGCACAGACTTGATTGGCTGAGTGGTATCACGTGGGGTGGCTTAACTCGCATGCAATTGGTCTGTGCGTTTCCAACTGCACCGATTAATGAAAAATGGAAGCACCCCGTCAAGTTTTAAATCATAACCTTTTGTTTTGGCTGTAGGCCCTGGTCCGTATTGGTCAGCTTCTGGGTCCGGACCCGGACCGCGATCCGCCTGTGATCTATGTTAAACTCTAGATGTCTGTTTGAACTCCAGATGAGGACACATAACTCGACAATTACTCACACACACACACACACACACACACACACACACACACACACACACACACACACACCTGGTGTCTGGAATCCTAGGAACAACCTCTCTCTCTCTCTCTCTCTCTCTCTCTCTCTCTCTCTCTCTCTCTCTCTCTTTCTCTCTCTCTCTCTCCCGCCCCACGCCCCCCACAGGGATCAGCCAAGGAAAAAATCCCAGTGCACAGCCCACAATGGACAAGAGAGCAAGAGAGAGAGAGAGTGAGAGAGTGTGTGCATGCATGTGTGGAGAACGGAGAGCTTACCAGTTAGACTGTTTCCAGACTCTCAGAGTGCGCTCGATAAATTTGCTCATTATAACCGGAGGACCGAAAAGAGTTTGGGGAAAATTTTGAACTGATTTACGAGAACAGGAACTTTTGTCACCAAGATACTGGAGATCTTTTTAGTGATACTGTGTGGACTGACGAGCCGTGTATTGAACAAAGGTAGGTGTATTATTAAACAAATGTATAATAATAATAATAATAATAATAATAATAATAATAATAATAATAATAATAATTTAATGATAATAAAACTTAATGTATACAAACATTTTCCAGTATATATGCTATCAAAGCATGTATAGCTTCCTATTTCCCAGTAAAACCAGCTTGTTAGTGAGTTATTAAAGTTTAACTGCTCAGCGGAGCATAAAACCAACACCTACTGTTTTATATTAAATAATTGGATTTTGAACAAATGAAATAAACTCATAACATTTATATAATAAGTACCTGTGGACTCATTGCAAAGAGTACAATTCAGAGTAGATACTCAACACTGGCAATTTGTCCTCTGTGAGCTTTTTTGTACATTTGAGACTCAGTTACTAATTCACTTATTTGTTAAGTTATTTGTATTGTTCATAGCGTATAAAACGACCCCAATGTCCTATATTCAAATTAATACGGTAACGACTACTAGCTGCTCAGATATCTCTATAATCTCAGCTACTAAAATAATATACAAATCAAATCAAATTTGATTTGTCACATAAACATACATACAGAGTACGACATGCAGTGAAATGCTTTTTACGTCTGTCCGGTATTCAAGCATAATAAAAATGGAATAAAGGATAAAAATAAAACCAAAAGGAGGTAAAGTGTAACCGGACCTCACCGGAGTCATCTTGAAAATACTGTTACTATTTTATTGTTGGATCACTTATCATTAACCGTTAACTCCAAACTGGGCTTGAATTGGACTCTGGATATAAGTCCAATTCAACTCTTGGACTCTAAAGATATAATAATAATGATGATATTCATTCATTCATTTTCTACCGCTTATCTTGGGTCACGGGGAGCCTGTGCTTATCTCAGGTTCACGTCCACGTATCATATTTCCAAACGTGGAAACATTTGTGAACCATTAAATATAGAGTGGAATTTAAAGAAATTAATTAATAATTAAGAAAAAAATAATTTTTGTTATATAGAATATTTGAATTGATTTTTTTTAACTTATGGTGTAAATATGAGAATTGTGATGTTTTCTTTCTTTCTTTCTTTCTTTCTTTCTTTCTTTCTTTTCTTTTCTTTTCTTTTCCATTCAGCTAGCCTCACTGCACTTGTTGGATCACTTTCTGTAGGAACAGAACTGATATTAGAAAATTTCATTATTTCAATTCAATTCAATTTATTTGTATAGCGCTTTCAAAAATTTCTCATTGTCTCAAAGCAGCTTTACAGAAGTATGGAAACAGAAGATAGAGAAAAATAAATAAATATATAATAAGAAGAAGAATAAGGAAAAAAAGAAAAAAGAACTGTAACTATTTATATATTTAATTGAATTTGAATTGTTATTGATATTTTGTTATTTAGTCATTGTTGTTCTGTAGTGTTTTCCCTTCTCATTGTTTACACGGCAGCACACTGTTGTATTTTTTATTTTTATTGTTTTCCATCCTTTTCTTTCCTTTTGTCGATTTATCAGGGTTTAAATTTAAAACAATCAGAAAATCTAAGTGTTGGGAAAAGTATATATATTTTAGCCATTTAAAATGACGTCAAATTAATATATTAGAAAGTTAAAATTATAAATAGGTCAAAAGTTAAATTAGGTCCGATTTTATAAATTAAGAACTACATTATAAATAGGTCAAAGCAAAATCAGGTATAACATCTGGATTTAATTTGATTAGATTTTGAAATCTGCTGATAAATGTATTTTTTTTTTTTATTGTTAATATACCATCTTGGAAAGAATATACAACTTTTACTTAAATATTTTTGTTAAATTGGTCACACCTCATGTTGTCTGTGTGTTCAGTCTCTCACCACTGCTCTTCCCAAACCTACACATTGGCCCACGCTCTCTTTTAATTGTCTCATCCACTTGGTTCACTCGTCACAGGGTGGAGCGATAATTCATAAGGTGCGCTACATGTATTTACCTGTGCACTTCTTCTTGATTTCGATACAATTTAACAAAGCAACAATAAATAGATGAATAAAATTGAATTCTAAACAATACAATTATATACAAATCCGCAGGGAAACGGCTATAAAACTTGTTTACTGCCTGTTCAACAAAGGCAAAGGCTGACAAGAAAAACGGCAAAAGACAGAAAACGATCTACGATCTAAGTTGTAAGAACTTCAAAAAGAGAGTCAGGGTTGGTTGCTGTCTGAATTCCTTAATGTTGGAAGGATTGTTGAGCGGGTGTTAATGGAGCACTGAACACTAAACGAGGCCATCTATCTGGTCGAGAACCACTGGGCGTCTCTTGTTGTTTTTCTCCTTAACATCTCCCCACGCTGAGACGTTGGAAACACCGTCGTGAACCATTTAAAAAAGAAAGACTCATCCAAATTGTGGAAAAAGAGAATCCTATAAATGACTTAAATGAACATCGTCGGTCTCTTATTTGCCTTCAGAACTATTCGCTGTCCGTCGTCGACGTTTTTTATCAGCAGTGTAGGACTATACGTCTTTGATCGACGGTTACAAAGCACGTAAAAAACAGAGCTGGGTCATTTAGAGAGAATGAAGCTAACGATGAAGAGAAGAGAAAGAAGAGAAAACAAAATAGCAGATGGGCTTTCTTGTTTTTTACGTGTTACGTGTGTAGAAACTTTCGTTTCAGAAAGAATGGTCTGCTGTCAGTTCTGTCAAGTTATCAGACGCTTAGACTACAGTCTGTTTACTGAAACAAACAGCGAAAGAAGGAAAGAAGTTGAATCTGTGTGCTTCTAATTTACCCACATAATTCAGCGATTTAAGGAATTCCAACATGCAGTAACAGAAATATTAATTATCAGTTAAACAACAACAACAGAGCGCTATATAAAAATGAGACCATAAACTTGTCTAATTTAAGCAATTCTGTGTTCCACTGTATTTTGTATTTTATTTTATTATGTTAGTGTCACATAATAAAATCAGACATTAGACAACATACACATATTTAACATAAGTTCTATTTAACATAATAAGCTGTATTAATTAGTGCACTTAGTTGTAAGGCCTAGAACAAATAAAAAGAGAAAAAAATGGATTTGAATTATAAGCAAAGCCTATATATAAAAATCCGTGGTTCTGTGGATTTGTAGTAGGCATTGCATTGCCAATATCATTAACGAAGATATCGGTGGAGAGATATATTTAGTACGTGAAACTGTTACAGAAAATGTTCTTTCAGTCAGCAGTGGATCCGTGGGCATTCTAAAGAATTCTGCTCTTCCCTGCTACTCAGCTCCTGTTGGCGCACATGAATCCGCATCCACAAACACTCACAGAACTCAGGATAAAAAACTTTCTAAGCGACTCCTGGAACGCGATGGGAACTTATTTGAATAGAAGACGGAGCTAAAGAGGCTTAAAATTCTGCGCTGCTAGTTTTACCTGCAGTAGACACTGCACTGCACACTCAATATCATAAAAACAAAAATATATATGTATATAACATAGTTACCAAAGACAAGTGTTAAAAGTAAAAGTATTTCCAAATAGTTGCAGGAAAAACAAAAGTAATAAAAATAGGTTGTTATTCGCATTTTGGCAGTGGTATCGAACTATTTGCTGTCTAACGTCGACATTAATTTTTCTAGAATTACAATTTAAATGATTTTGAAATGACTTTGACTTGGCAGATGTTTTCATGTAGAAAAATAAAATAAAACAAATAAATCCTCAGGTTACAAAAAGTTAACTTAACATGTAAACTGCTCGATCAAAATTCATGCTCATCTTCCAGTCCAAAACATTCCAGTGTAAAAAAAATCCAACTACAGCTTTTAAAATTTAGCTGGGGAAGTTTAATAACTTATTATAATTCATAGGATTTGGTTCAGATTACCAACGCATATTAGAAATTATAATTGGACTCCGAAAGAATAATACATCTGTTTGCTTAAACTGTTTGCTTAAACTGTTTGCTTAAACCGCACTTCTTTGGGAAGCTGCCTCAGTTCATGTGTGTGAGTAAATCTGTGCAGCAGAGTGACATGTATGTATTGCTAGATTTTTTAAGGAAATTATTTTATTCTGACAGACTGCGCTGAAAACCATTAAGCTACCTCTGCTTCCTGACTTCAGGAAAAAACAACAACTGTAAGAGAAAAGACACCGCAAAAGACGTCGTTATGGCAACAGTTTATACCACTTGTGACGGTGAGATGGATCTTGGTTTTATTTAATGAGATAAGACAACTGAATAAATAGCACACGATCAGATAATAAACATTTCTTTTTTTTTTATAAACAAACTCTATTTATATTTAATATTTATTACTTTTAACACATAGTCAGTGTTATATATACGTAAGCTAAACGGATGGGCAAATAAAAAGTTTATGTTGTTTTGTTGGATTAATAATTGACTAATTTTTGTTGTTTTTGTTTCCTTGACTCAGGTGTGTGTACGGCAGCAATCCGCGGTGTATCGGCGGTCTGCCACGTGCTCAGTCAGGTCTTTACATGTGCACTTGGAGGTTTGTCACAGCTGATTATCGTTGTTGTTAAATAACGATCATAATCGAATAACTAATTAACACAACAGTAATTAATTATTTTGTTAATTCAATTAATTATTAAACAATTAGCTAATTAATCACATAACCAGTAATTAATTTGTAATTTCAGTACTCCTTTAATGTTGTTTTTAATATATTAATTAATTAATAATAAGCAATATTATTGTCTTAATTGTAATCAGTAATTAATTGTTTATTCATGAACCAGTTAAATAATAAATTATAGCATTCTAAAAATAAAGGTTTTAAAAGATCAGTAAGACTATTAATGAAATAATATACATGTGTTTAATAATTAATTATCTTAGTACATATAATACTTTTATCTTTTTTTATCGTATTCATTAAATTCCTTGGCTGTATAGGAGAGAGGCCTGATGAGGATGTAGTGGCTGAGGGCGCAGCAGAGTTAGAAGAAGGTCTGATCTTTTACATTTAATATATACACAGCTGATTTTAAAATGATTTTTGCCTGTAAACGTGAATGTTATGTAATATACATATATTTATTTCTTCTTAATAGCACCTAATTTTATAACTCATTACTTTTAATGCAAAGTCTAAATTTCTGTGTTTCTAGGTTTTGTTAAACTCTCAGTGGAGGAGACTGAACCAGCAGCATCCCAAAGTTCAGTGCGTTCCTTCTTCTCTGAAACACGTCCTTCATCATAACAAAATCACGACAGATTTATTCGCCGAATATATTGAAACGTATTATTTTTCGCAGTGTTGGTCACAACACGTTACATTCAACACGGTTTACAAATATGTTGTATATTTTGTATATTACATTTTATATATATTTATACAATTTATACAATATAATTTTAGTTTCATTTTTGATCTTAAAGAATTTTTTCCTGTATTAAAATCAGTTAACGGTTTCGATTTTCAGGAACTCGTGTTTTTGTACCATTTCTCATATGTGGAGAGTGTGATGAAAGTGATAATTATGTAATGGATTATTAAATCAAAAACACTGTCAATTGTTTTGTGTTGTTTTGTATTCATTTAATGTTTTGTGATTAAGTGTCAGACACTTACGTGGATCACACGAGTCCTTGATCAAAATAAAAGCGCATGTGATCATCCATGACGGTGCTTTATTGCGCTTTTACTGCCTTTAGAACACGTTCATATGCAGAGATCATGAGAAAATTAAGTATTAATTTAAAATAATCTACTTTTAAAGAACCTCCATATATTACAGTTTCTTTTGGAATGCTGAAACATAAATATCAAACAACCTAAACAATAGAAAACAATGTAAATGATACCGTCATTAGTATCACTACAGACCTAAATGTGAATAAACGAGACATATCTGAGCTGATAAAAAGAAATCTAATTAACTGTAGTCATTTTATCTTGATTTTAGACTTGAGAGCATGTGCCATCTGCTGGACCAATGCGTGCATCGTCATCAAATAACCCAGACCCAGTTACTCAGATCCAGTATGACAAATAAAATCATTCATTCATTCATTCATTTTCTACCGCTTATCCGAACTACCTCGGGTCACGGGGAGCCTGTGCCTATCTCAGGCGTCATCGGGCATCAAGGCAGGATACACCCTGGACGGAGTGCCAACCCATCGCAGGGCACACACACACTCTCATTCACTCACGCAATCACACACTAGGGACAATTTTTCCAGAGATGCCAATCAACCTACCATGCATGTCTTTGGACCGGGGGAGGAAACCGGAGTACCCGGAGGAAACCCCCGAGGCACGGGGAGAACATGCAAACTCCACACACACAAGGTGGAGGCGGGAATCCAAATAAAATCAAAGATTATCAAATAAAATAAAAGAGCTACAGATCAAAGTCACGGTCAACGTGTAAAAGTTTAAATAATTTGATATAGCATAACCAGATAGTATAACTATACTAACTGAATTATAGATAATTAATTATGAATAAAATAAAATAAAATAAAAAATCAGGAAGAAAAAAAGGAATAGTAACATTAACAGTCACCCAGTTTTGTTATGTTTGTATAAATAACAGAAAAAAATTATTTAAGATAAACATATAAAATAAAAATAAAATATTAATACACGTATGGAGTTTAAATACACAAATGCACACACTATATAATCTCTTAAACTAATTTTGTCTTTATAAATAAAAAGAAATAAAAGCACAGCGAATTAAAGTATGTCATTCTAACTAAATCCGCAATGTTTGAAGAACTATAAATAAATAAATGTAGTCATAATGTAAATGTAGATGTTTTATATATATATATATATTATACATATGTTATATGTTATATATTATATTATATGTTAAATGTTTAGGTAGTATATCTAATCATAAACATGACATGAACATCAGAAACTTGAAAAGCAATGAAACGCTTGAAAATGATTGAATTATAAAAAAATATAATTTTAAGTAAATTATATGATGTCACACTACTTAAGTCTAGTTAATTCTATAAAGCATTTACACTGCAGAAGCTCAGCAATAAGTTTTGACTTTTACTTATGAGGCCAGAAAAATAAATGCAGCTAAACAGGGTATCACATTATCCATCAATCTTGTGACCTCTCGTTTTGTTCTGCTTCAAATATGTAGTCTGGCTTCAGTCAAACCCAGAGGGTTTTGTTCCCAGCTAATATTAGAAGTGTGACAAAAGGATAGTTTGCTGTTGAAGCAGTTGAATGGTATGAGCCAGGTTTGACATTTATATTTACAGCATTTGACCTGCAGGTGGCGACAAATAAACACTACGAAATAATAAACGCTGCAAAAGAGGAAATAAATTATGAAGAGTTTCCATATGATCATCCACCTGTGTGCGCATTCATGTGTGGTGACAATCACAAGGACTTGATTTACTTTTGCTGGAAAGTCTTATCATGGATTGTAGTTTTTTTAGCCCATGAGGATATTTAGAGAAACTTTTGGTGCAGTTTGTGTTCATACATATTAAGACTAGCTTTTGAACTCACAAAAGACTTGAAATATGAGTTGAAGTTATGTAATATAAAAAGCCATGCCTGCATTTTTTTTCACTCTGTTATTTCCTCTTTTTGACTGAGCCTGGTGTGCAAACCCCCCCCCCCCCCTTCTCTCTCTCTCTCTCTCTCTCTCTCTCTCTCTCTCTCTCTCTCTCTCTCACTCTCTCTCTCTCTCAGCCAGGACTCATGTGGTGGTAGAACAGAAATGAACTTGGACTTTCACAGAGCTGGCTTTGTAGCATTGGCCAATTTCCTAGTGAATGTTATCAGTGGCAAAGGAAGCTTCATACCAGAACACACAAACAAAGCACTCATCCGGGTGTCCAGAGCCCAGTGCAGTCTTAAAGAAACCCTCTTAACTACATGGAAAAACTTTCAAACCCCATACTCATGTACATTTATCGCCTGTGTCACAGAGTCAGCTTTAGACTTATTGCCATCTTTCTGAAAACACATTCAATTGAATGTAAAAGACCACATGCTCGGAGTGATTTATTGAGCATAAACACATGGGGATACTAAAACATTTCTGGTATTTTTTATTATATTAAAAAGACGTGTTTTAAATGTATAAGCATTTTCCAGTTAATTTAGAGATTCTTATTGTGTTTGTTCATGTGTTTTTTTTTATAATAGTTTTTAGGGGTGCCAATAATTTTGCTATATATGTTTTAGGAGAATATACTATTTGACAAAACTCAAATATAACACCTTAGGGGAATCATTTTTGTAAATTCAGGGATTTTTATTTTATATACACACGACACTTTAATAGGAACATAAATACACGCAGGCAACCATGTAGCAGCAGTAAAAGGGATAAAATCATGCAGATAAACAGGTCAATGGGTTCTGTTATTGTTCATGTCAAAGAGCAGAATGAGGAGGAAAGCATGGGGAAAGCATGAGGAGTATGGCTTTCAGGCTTGCATTAAAATGTGCTGTATCATGGCTAAAAAAATCACAGTAAATTCCCTTTTCAGCTTTCACTAACACCACATTCCTTTCTCATGTACTTTTTTTTTTTAGCCAAGGGCATCTCTGTCATGCACAATGTTTGCTTTCACTTTGGATGGAGGGATATAAATTGGGGGTGTGGGTGGGGGTTTGGGGGTGACCTAAATTCACACGACTCTAAATTCACAGTTGGGCTCTCAAAGACAGCATCTTTTCAGCTTATGATGGTTGGTCTTTTACCAGCCTAAATGCTGGCTCAGTCCTTAACCATTCTTTATTTTTTTCCCTCCTCTCCTTTGGTTTAAACAATACTGCTTACACTGAACCGTTTTTCTCATACTGCTTTTTTATTTTCCAGTTATACTCATAATATTTCTGCTCCACTTCCTTTTCGTGCATTTTAATATATTTTGTGTGTTTTTTGAACAATGTTATTACACATTTTTTTCTTTGTTCTCTCCCAGAAGCAAAGAATGAAACAACTGATATCACTCCCTTATAGGGCAAACAGTCATTCCCTCGATAAGTGTTAGCAAATACAGTGTGTGTGTGTGTGTATACACTAGAGACCTGCTGCTCATTAAGGTCCATTCAGAGGTTTGCCCCAGTGGAACAGTGATTACTGTGGTTCCTGCAGGCCTGGCCCTGGGCGATAGAGACTCCCCCAGGCGTCATAAATCCCTCTGCCTCAGACAGACATGCTCAGTAAGACCTGATGCAGGCACAGTCTCCTGTGATGACACAACCCCCACGAGAGCACAGATATGGTCTCAGAACAGCAGCTGACGATAATTCAGTTTTCAAACAAGTTGGCTTATTTAGGAGAACATTTAGGTCTGGCTTGATATTAGAAGGGTCTGTCTTTGCAAATAAAGAGGAATCAGTGTTCTATGTGTCTGTTGGATTTAATCAGATGCAGTGGTGCTTTGTATAAATGAAAAAATATATATATTTAGAAAGGTGTAACGTTTAAAGGCTAAAGTAAAATATATGCAGTGTTTTGAAACTATTAGTGTGTTATGTGACAGATGAAAGTGCGTGCACTGTCTGATTGCATCGTGGAGGTGTGGAAAGGAATATCCTTCATGGGAAGCAACAGTCCTCTTACAAATCTATTAAATAACTGTTCCTGCATACTGTTAAGACCTTTGAAATGAAAACACATTGGCATATGAATTGTTCATGACATCACAATCATCAATCAGGGCAGAAAGAATAACAAACAGCCAATGAAAAACTTCAAGGGGACTTTGTTTCTCTGCAAGATAACGCCTTATAGAAAGCAACGCCAGAACCTGAGGACGCTGCCAGGCACTTCCCGAAAGATCCAGCTCTTAGTGGACGGCTGAGCCAACTCATCTGACTCACTAAAATGAGCTGGAACTCCCAGTTTTAGCATGAACACTTTCTTTAACATAACAGGGCCTAAATCCCTCACTACAATACACTTACTCATTTGGTTTGAAGATGCTACAGAGAGGCTAAGCTAGAGGACAAGTAAAACAAGCAATTGTTCAGGGGTGTCAGTCAAACAGGAACACACAGCAGCATAGCTGACATTGTGGGCATATGAAAATCATTTGCGTTTGCTTTATTAATAGATGAAGCCTCACCAATCCTGGCATAAATTTTAATAACATATAGACCTTGGATTTTAAAATAGTATTCTCAATATCCTCTTTAGCCAGACAGCTGACAGAGCTGAAGAGAACTAGTGCAATTTTCCTCATTAAAATGAACAATTTACATATTGTTCATTTTATTACATATACATATTTTATTACATATACATATTTTATTACATATACATATTTTATTACATATACATATTTTTCTTACATCAGAAAAAACTTCCAGGACACAAAACACTCAAGCTTGAGATAATGCTGAATTAAAATAAAGGGAATAAAAAGTGAGGATATGAGTGTCATGCTTTTATTTTTACACACACACACACACACACACACACACACACACACACACACACACACACACACACACACATATATATTAACTGATAAATGTGGGATTGCAAATTTGATGCTAGATAGATGCTCCGAGTGTTTGTCATCATCATCATCATCATCATCATCATCATTATTATTATTATTATTATCATCATCATCGTTGATGTTGTTAAATATTATTATAAGAAGCTTAAGCCTCGGGCTTTTAATTTGTGTGTGTGTGTAATCTATAGCGAAGTCATGGTACATTGAGAGAGTGAGTGAGGGGTGGGGTGGAGGGAGGGACAGAGAGAGAGAGAGAAAGAGAGAGAGATAGAGAGGGACACAGAGAGAGATATGGAGGGAGGGAGAGAGGGGGGGATGGAGAGAGACATGGGGGGGTGGAGAGAGACACAGAGAGAGAGAGAGTGGGGGAGAGACATAGAGAGAGACACAGAGAGAGAGAGTGGGGGAGAGACATAGAGAGAGACACAGAGAGAGAGAGAGAGTGGGGGAGAGACATAGAGAGAGACACAGAGAGAGAGAGTGGGGGAGAGACATAGAGAGAGACACAGAGAGAGAGAGAGTGGGGGAGAGACATAGAGAGAGACATAGAGAGAGAGCTCTGAACCAGGATTTTATTCACGGCGTCAGAGTTAACGTACGCGCGCGAGCGCCCCACCGGGGAAAGGAGGGGGGAGGGCAGGTCGAGGGTAATCGCGAGCTCGGCTGCTCGGCTGTCACACGGCTCTGAGCTCCTTCTTCATGTCGATATCGTGGGGGGAAGCGATAAAGAGAGCGCGCGCCGGTCATCTCTTCTGTCGGGAGGAATAAAAACTACGGCTTAACGCGTGTATTAACCGTCTGGCTTCGGGAATGACGCCACCCTAAACGTCGACGCTTTCATGGGTCTGCGTGGAGAAAACGGAGCGAGCGGTGACGGAAAAATCCAGAAATAATGCGTGTTTAAACGCCAGCTGAGGCTTGACATCACCCCGTTCTTCATTCTCGTCGAGTTTATTCCAAGGTAAACAGCGTTTTCTCGCATTTCCGAGACCCCTCGTGTAACAGCCTGCGTCCAATACTTAGCCTGCTACATTACTGAATATTCAACTATGCCAAAATTACCGTCCCTACGTTGCCATAGTTACCCGCCGTGGTGGTACGATTCAGTGCGGTCGCGTTATGCGCTTTAGGACGCGGCTGCCAGGTTTCCTACACACTAATCGCATTCTCTAGTGAGATGTTTAGCCTGGTGAAGAAATCATCGATCCAGTGGATCCCAGGTCTTAATACTGAACTGATCTACAGAAGCTGGTGGCCACACAGGTGCGTGCTGGAGCCTGGGCTTTAAAGAGACTGCATGGTGGATCTTAAACAGACACAGATTCACAGCCAGCACTAATGCCTTCCAGGCTTAAAACCATGCCGCCAGGCCATATGTAGGCTAAAGGAGCCTTTTAAAGTGTCACTGACTTAATATGGGGGGTCTTAGATATGCACTCGGATAAAAAAAAAGGGTGCTAAACTGTACCGCCTCACCTGCCAGGGCCTCACCTGCCAGGGCCTCACCTGCCAGGGCCTCACCTGCCAGGGCCTCACCTGCCAGGGCCTCACCTGCCAGGGCCTCACCTGCCAGGGCCTCACCTGCCAGGGCCTCACCTGCCAGGGCCTCACCTGCCAGGGCCTCACCTGCCAGGGCCTCACCTGCCAGGGCCTACTTTTAATGTTTCTTTAAACCTAGTATTATGGTTTTTAGCTCTCTTTACTCACGCCTGTTTAAGTAAATTTTTATCCACAGAAAGTTACCGTATTAAAGATGCATCATTTATCACCACAGGAGCAAATAAAGGTACAGTTTAGTAGGTTGTTCAATAATCAAGTGCACTCTCAGAACTAAAGCCACCAAAATGTTTTCCATTGTCACTTGTGGGGACAAAATGTGTACCCTTGACCCTACCAAGACAGCAACATGACAAGATACAGCTTGGTACAGTGTGTATGCAATAAATACGGTTTCTTGATTTACATTTAGTTTAGTTTCACTAAAGATGATGTATTTTATATGTTACTTATAATCAGTGTTAGCTAAATGATGTGTTGATGTGATTATTTTCTTTCCCTGTTACAGACTATCGCTTATTAATGAAAACATTTTTTTGTATGATACTGAAGTCAGAATTCAACTGAGATGTTAGCAAAGTACAAAAAGTCATTCGTCAGATTATTCCACAGCACTGATGATGACGGTTTAGAGATGTTCACTGTGTCAATAAATATTAAAGCAGACGTTTCTGTTCCTTCAGATACAGGAGTGTGCTGTAGATAAGTAAGCTCTCAATAAAAAATTGCTTCCCGAACCTCTCGAACAAGTAATGATTTGCTTGTGGCTTATGTTCCTTCCCTAGAAGTGTGTGTAGAAGCCTTGCTTCCAGTCAGCCCTGTACCACCATAGTTAAGGCTCAGAAAGAACCTCGGCAGGACGCTGCTTCCTCGCTGCTTTATTGCATTTCAGTTCAGTTCTCGTTCAGTCTTAATCTGCACTAATGTTCCTTTAAGAGCCAGGATGACGCTACTGTATCTCAACCAGTGACTGGGCTGTGGGGGGGGGTCATGAAGGGGTTAAGCGGTCTCCATGGTGATCGTTGACGTCTGGCTCTGTGTGTGTGTGTGTGTGTGTGTGTGTGTGTGCCTGTGTGTCTGTGTATGTGAGCTGGAAAGGTTCAGCAGAGGTTGATCGCTGCTTTATTGCCTCATTTGCACGTTTTAAAACACATTAGTTCTTGTTTGTGTTGATCCTGTTTTTTTTTCCTGTGTGTTTTAATTTTTGGATCTGTGTTTGCATGAAGTGTATAGTGATTAAAAAGCAAAACAAAAATCCGTAATTACAAAAGGCTGACGGGTACTTCTTGTCCGTAATATAACCATGTGTAATGAAGCAAATTGTGCCTGGTATGGTCATGTTTGGACCTGCTTGCATAGGCACAATAATAGCAACCCATTTATCATTGTCCCTTTTAATTCCCAAAGAGGTCCTTAATCACATTTATGTTGTATTTTTTCTCCCATTAAATCAGGCTTGTCGCCTCATGTGTTCCACTTTAAGTAAAGAAAAAAACGTGACAGGATAAGGAGTATCGCTCAGGATGGCGCTGAAACACGAAGACCTGCTCTGTTCTGACGTTTTCACTGGACTGATTTACTCTGTGTAAATAAAGAGGAGAGAATGAAGCGTGATGAGAAAGAATCAGATAAAGATCCTGGCTTGCCACTACGCTTGACTCAAGACCTAAAATTAGGTCCATAAAATTCCACATTGCTTATGGCTAACGGAACCGGTCTGATGTACTGCGGAGGTGTTTTAGCTCTATGAGCTCTTCTTTGTAGTCATGCACTGGGGCTTCTGTTGTGTTGTTTTGACATTGCTTGGCACAGCCCTTTTCAGAGAGGAGGAGTGAAATGTGGAAGCTATTACAGTACAACGGAGGGGTTGGAATGCAGACCAGCCTTCTCAGCTGGCACTTTAACCTTCCATAGGCGCCAAACCTCGTGCCAGCCTTATCCACCATACAGACACCTGGGTGCTTGGCTTAAAGCTGGACTCCCGTAGCTCTGATCGCTTCCCGCTTCTGCTTTTTAAACCTTTATATATCATTGGTACTGAACAGAACCTTGAACAAACCACCAAAAAAAAAAACACATGAAGCAAAGTGTTTTTTTTTTTTTGGTTTTTTTTTTTTCTACAACACACCCTGAAGACTTTTTTCCTTCTTGTTCCACAACAATTTTTCAAAGATTGTAACTTTTAATTGACTAACGAACACCTTTCCTTTCTAACCATTTCTATTTATGTCTAATGCTGCAGAATGTCCACAATTCACGTTAGTTTCTGTTATAACCTGTGTTTTTATAGCATCTATTGACCAGAAAGATATCAGAAAGATCAATGTCCTTTGAATTATTAGCTGGTCGATGCTGTAGAAAATGAATTGATCCCTTCTGACCAATCAGAGTCAAGAATTTAACATGAAAACCAGTAACTGTTTTATTGTCTTGACCGCATTTATACTCCTTGCATGGATTTATTTTATATTTGATTCTTTTGGTCAAATTCAAACAACTTGCATGTTAATGGATCATTTTGTTGATTCCTGCATGTTTACATGTTATAAATAAGCATTTCTTGAGCTACGTGTCTCAGAGGAGTACACAGGCTTTTATCCATGTATTTCATTATTAGTAATAACGGTTTCCAGTATCCATTCCATTATACCAGTCCCGTCTCATGCTGCCCTTTGACCCTGTTGTCATAACAGCAGAGTCGAGTTTCAGTGCTGGAGGAGCGTTTAACGGTAATGATAACGGATGTGTAGGTATAGTCTGTCTGCTCTCACACTCAGCAGATCCCAGATCACATTACGTCATATTTAATGCCTCCCTCCTTCTGGGGATTATTTACATCATCTGGTCCTGCAGGCCTCATCAAGAAAGTGGTGATGAGTTTATTTATATATTTACATCGAATCATCCGGCAGAGGTGATGCTTTTCCACCCTGAGGTTGTTTGATTTCCTTATAGCAGCACATCCTGAAGCATTCTCTATATGGTTTAAGCTATTAATGAATGACATCATATCGTAAAATCTCCTGTTTTCACTTACGGTATGTTGATGCAGCTACAAACAATCTATCTTGAAGTTGATAAAGCAGAAAAAACACAACTCGTCATGTGACCATAAAAGCTTCACCATACCGACAATCAACTGTTGTTCTTTGTTTTTATAACTTTGGCGTAGTTGACGTTAAGTAACTATCACACTGAATTAAACCGAGCACATTGACAGAAACGTGTGATTTGAATTACAGCTAAAATTTACAGTCATAGCCGTGATTGTAGCACATTAATCAACTCCTCTAATTTAGTCAGATTATTTATAAAGTCGATATCATCGTGCCTCGAGGCACCGAACCGAGAAAAGAGCGGTGTGTGAAAGTGTGTGTTTTCTGACGTAGGGATTAGAGTAAGACTAACATTAGGACCCGAAGTGTGTGGCCTGGAGATAGGAACAGTACAGAGGTCACGTCAAGTCGTTTTGAGGTCAGCAAGATCACAGGCTTTCGCTTATTAGCATGCAGGTCAGGGAGGTAGCGGGCTGGCTTCATGACGATGCATTTTTCATGGAGACCCTGAAACACTGCCATGTCTCTTTTCTCTACTGTGAGCTTCAATTCTTTGTGTGTGTGCGTGTTGAGGCTATCACCTCACACTGACCTGTGTGTTTGCATTCATTCAGTCTTCATAAACTAACTTGTGTTTTGACTGCAAACTCGCCAAGCTATCAGCAAACGGGCGTAAATCAGCACCCATCCCTGACCTTCTGCTTCAGCACACATCCATCTCTGCTTTCAAGCCAGATGCTCCTTTCTAACACATATGCATCTGTGTGTGTGTGTGTGTGTGTGTGTGTGCCATTCGAGCTCAGAACACCGACCCCCCCCCACTCTCTCTATCACAGCCTTGGGCTTTAGTTGAGCTGTTCACAGATTCAAAGCTCTGGCCTTGAGCTCAAGACAAATAGGCCATTCACTGGCCAGATAAGATGCCAACGTGTACAGCGCCAAACTTGTCCTGCTGCTGCCGAGTCTCAGAGGGAAACAGTGTCTCTGGAGGCAAATCGAAGGTTTAGTTCCAGTGAAATTGCTTCACGCTTCCAAACATTGGTGGCGAGCTGTGTAAGGGTGTTCCCGTTAAAGCTGTAGGCTCGCTGGAAGACGTACCTCATGAGCTTCGATAGGCCTGGCCTCTGTCTGGCCCTGTGTTCATGGTAGCATCTGTTTCGTGTCTCCAGACACGAAACAAATCTCAGTCTGTACAAACACTTAATCATAATAAATTAACTTGTTTTTGCTTCACTCAGCACTTCAGAAGTTTCCATTCTGACTGGTCAGCAAGTGGTGAAGGTACATCACAGATTTATAAGGTTCAGAGTAGACACTTCCTGTTAGTCATACCTCAGAGTCCTGCCTTTTGAGCAGTCAGTGTATTCAGTGCTCAGGGGTGGGCAGAAAGTGCAGCTGTAGATCGCAGAGATGTCCAGGAGCTCTGGAGACTGCTTATGTCAGACCAGGTTTATTGTCTCTGCTTTGTAATTATTAACTTTGTGGAAATACTGACATGCTAACACGCTCGCTCTGAGCACACACAAGGGCTGGATGTTGGTTATTAAATCTAGGAAGGACTATTAGCATAGTTAATGTAAGGTTTTATGGGCTGTTGGTTGTAAAGCAGGGTTTGAATTGTGTGTGTGTGTGTGTGTGTGGGGGGGGGCATGTTTTATGTCTTAGCAGGGACCAAATGTTCTCATCATAAGAAAAGGAATATCACAGTTTTGACACTTGCAGGGTACCCATTTTGTATGTGTGTGTATGTGTTTGTATTTAAATACAATAAATTTAGCATTTTGCATAACACTAAGTTAAAGAAGAAAATGATTTCCTTTTGAATACTGAGGTTAAGATTTGTTTATTTTTTTAAGAGTTTTTGTTCTGTTAATTTAAGCCAGTGGAAGATCGTCACAATGACTGTAACGTGTGTGTGTGTGTGTGTGTGCTCACTCAGACACGTGAGAGTGCTATAATGTCTCTGTGTGTGTGTGTGTGTGTTTTCTGCAAAGCAGATAGATAGAAAATTGTTTTGCCCTTTTGCATTATCTTATTTTAAAAAACAGCTGTAAACAGTAAATTATTTCCACATGTACCGTTTGCACCTTTCTTTTAGCAAACATTTGCTATTTATCAGGATAAGATCTGAAGGGAATTCCTGTGCCAATTGCTCAAGACAACAGAAAACATTGAAGATGATGAAAAATGGATAAATTTGGTAAAAGAATATAGAAATAGACTTAATTTTCTGTACAAACTGTAGAAAGAAAGGCGACGTGTTTTATAGCTGAGTGCAGAGTTAGCAGTAGTAGCAGGCTGAAATGTGGGAGTAGATAGATTATTGAGCTCCATCCCTCATCCTGCTGTCTTCTCCATCACCGGAGCAGTTGGGGGCACAAAATGGCCGTCCCAGCATGCGGCTTCAAAAATGGATTCGTCGGCCTGCCGTTGGCATGACAACAGTCCTGCGGCTGGACCAGAAAATTGTTACCAAATTGTTACATCTGGTCCATTTTCTCGTTCTAAAATGGGACCAGACATTCATTTAACATCATCTGACTGAATTGCTTTTAGAAGGAAACGCAGAAAATGTCAATTTATTGTGTGCGCATGAACACGATCTGCCTACTACTGAAGATTCTGGAAGGATGCCATGATGAAAAAAACAGATGGCTGGAAGGAAGGAGAAAATACATCAAAATGATTATGATAATTGATGGTTATGAATTTTTGTTCTACTCTGCTGTCGAATGTGCTCAGTTCTGATTGGACAGAAGTAACAGGTTTATATTAATGCTCTCGTTCTAATTCTTTAAAAAACAAAAACAAACGTCTGCTGAGGGAACAACTGTTTATAGCAGGCTACTGCGTATGAACTCTATTAAACTGAAAGAGATTCTCTACCCCACCATTTTAACTAAACCGTTAATATGACCTCATAACTAGAATATAACATCTTCTGTGATAAATCATCCAGAAAGCTGGCACTCTGTCTTCTTTTGCCTTTCCAACTATGGATTATAATTTATTAACTTTTCTTCTTTGTTCAGGATTTATGTCTTAGCCGTTTGGCAGAATGTCTCCCAGATTTTACATCTTAAAATGAGATTCATGAGCCGAGTATAGCCCTCAGAGCACGTGTTTCTTTTGCAAAGCCTTAAACAAGCATCCCAGCGCAGGCTCAGCTATCGATGACGTCATGTTGCCATTTTGGCACGGTCGTTGTACGGACAGAGGCCGATGGTAAATTAAAGACAGACTCCCGAGGAGAGGCGGCAAGCATAATAAAAAGTGCACACACTAGGGCGGAAATAGTGCAAGTGGGGAGACTTTTATAGCTGTAGATTGTTTGCATAAGCGCCAGGTTTTACAATTTTGTATTTCGGTGTTCTCCAAGGAATTTGTACACGGCTCATAGTAATTTGTATTGTAATGTTTTGAAATGAAACTAAAAATTAATTTCCAGAGAATCAGAGAAGCCAAACTTCTAACTTCTCCACTGAAAGTTCATGACTGGTCTTTACAATCTTTTAGTGTGCTATATAAAAGTAATCCTAATGCCGTAATGAAACATTTCCCTGTTAAGCAACTACTGCCCTGAGTTTGACCTTTCAACCAACGACTCTCCATTATTTTCTCTTTCTCCTGCTTATTTTTTTCTCTCTCCCTCATCCTCGATGTCTCTTCCTCTTTCTCTTATCTCTATCTGCATCTCTACCCTTTTCCCTCTCCAAACTTGCCAAAAGGAGGTTTACTTAAGAGGGCTGCCAGCATTTTGTGTAATAAACTCCACACTGTCTGGCTCATAAACAAATAAACTGAGGCTCTCTGAGTTAATTTCATCAAATTCCTCCCTCTTCCCTTCCTCCCAGGCAACTGAAGCTATTCTGTTCATTGATGCATTCCTGATCTGTTTAGACTCTCCCTTGGTGCATCTGCCTCTCATGTTGTACAGTGTCTGTGTTCATGTTTCCTTTCTGCTGTGGCAATATCACAATTTTCACAGCTCTTTGCAGCAAAGACACAGATGTTCAAGGTCTGGAGTGCAAATTAGAGCTTGGCTGCTGCCTAATTAGATGCAGGCTCAGCATTATTTTTTGGGAGGTTAAAGATTTGTCATAGTATTATTTACTGTTACCCGATTTGTGTATTGTTTGTGTTGCATTTGACGAATATTTGACCGGTTTTGAGCCAAGATAATCCTTAAATTTTTTTTTTTAAAGGATCCAAAATTTTTGTAAACAATAACTGGTTAAATTCTTGCATATATTATGTGACAAGCTTACAAAATGAACCTAATAATTCCAAGGTATTGCTTGACTTTCTTTAATGCTACCATCTAACACTTTTTTCTCCCTTTACACTTTACAGGGTTGCTCCCCAGAATTCTCTCTGAAACATGAAATAAATTGTATGAGCTTTTATGCTCACGATACCTGAAGGAGGCTGAAATAAATAGAAGGAGATGGAGCACCCGTACAAGGACTCGCATGTAGTAGACATGGCAAATCCTCAGGAAGTCTGCAACAGCACAGTGGGTGGAGTGGACAGCATTGGCAAACTTGAGAATGAGACCAGTCCAGTAATCCCCAATGAGACATGGAATGTCAGCTCTCCTACAATCTCGAAGAGGTCTGTCTCACCTCTGTTGACAATGCAGGCAGCTCCTGTTGTTGCCCCCAATACAGAATCTCCTGGAGGGGTTGCTCTTAAAGTGGCAACCACAGTTCTTCAGCCCATCTGCTTGGGTGAGAGTCCAGTTATGCTACCTATCCTAGCAGGCACAGCAGCTGCACAAGTTGGACAGGCTGGCACTACTCCATACCTGATGACTAGCCAAGGTCCCCTTTCCTTACCCCTGGTTTTAGAGCAGCAGGTGCTGCAGCACCTGAACCCACAGCTCCTCCAGCAGGCTGCTACTTGCCCAGCGCTCTCGCTACAGAACAGTATGCTGTGCCAGAACCCTTCAGTTGCTCTTGGGCCTCCACCTTCTTTGGACCAGAAAGTTGTTGGTCAAGTTCTAGATGCAAGTCTGCTTACCCTTCTCCAGAACCCAAATGTTGCTGCCATCTTGCAGGATCTTTTTCCTGGCCAAGTTAATACCTCTCCTTCTTGTCATCCAGCGACCTCCCCGCAGGCAGACCCTTTCTCGTCTGCTTTTCTCCCCCCTCCTCCACTTACACACCCATATAACTCTCCACTTTCCCCACTAGTGCCTCCAGCCACTTTGCTAGTCCCTTATCCAGTTGTTATTCCCCTGCCGGTTCCACTTCCAATCCCAATTCCCATTCCAGTCCCAGTCTCAACTTGTAAGGAAACCAAGGTTGACAAGGTGGAACCCTCTAAACCTGCATGCACTTCAAGTAAGAGCACTCAGACTTCCACTCAAGATTTCTGCCCTCCTGTGATGATGCTTACCAAGGACATGGCAGTCCAACAACCACCTTTTCAGTCTAGTTCATTCCCCGTGGTGACAGATGGGGAGGTGCTAGACTTGTCCGTCAAGGCCCATCAACCTCAATTGCTGCATATTGGCAGTTCACAGGAGATCCAGACTTTGCAGCAAGACAGTGTACTTGATCTATCTGTTACCAGTGATAGGAAGACGTGCATTCAGTCCTGCAGTGTCTACGGACCACCACCACCATCTGGCCGACGAGAGAGAGCCTGCATGTCTGGAGAGGAGGTCTGTAATGGAGCTTTGGCTCTGGGGGTCTTGCGACCAGTAGACTGCACTCCCAAGCTGGACTCCAAACTCCTCAGTGGTTTAGCATCACTGGAATTTAGTCGGCAGCACAAGTGGGTGGTGGACAGTGGCAGCAGTGGTTCAGTCACCAGTTCAGTACATGATGCTACTCTTGGAAGTAGTGGCAACATTGAAATAGTTAGCACTTCACAGACAGCCAAGGTGATTGTATCTGTGAAGGACGCCATGCCTGCGATCTTTTGTGGTAAACTCAAAGGCCTGTCAGGTGTCTCCACAAAGAATTTCTCTATCAAGTGTGACGCCAGTCAAGGGAGTTATGCTGCCCTGCCTAGATCCCAGGGAGAGCAGCGGGGAGACCAATGTGACGCATTTAAAAAAATCCCCAAAAATCGAGGGATTAAATTGAAGAAGGTCAGTTCCCAGGAGATCCACATTCTACCATTAAAGAAGCAGCGTCTGGCTGCCTTTCTGCCTAGGAAATAGCAAAGACTTTGGTGTTGATGGTCTGAGCTTGTGGGATGGCCTGTGGAATAGAGACATAATGAATGAAATACTGTTCCTACAAAAGCTTAAAGGCTGGAAGGAGTACATAGAGATAGAGAAACCGGGAGAGAGGGAGAGCAAGGAAGGAATTAGGGTTTGTTGATGCTACAGGCATTTCTGGCAGAACAAGACTTAGACACTCTAAACTGACCAGGAATATTTAGGGCAATGCTGGTCTTCTCTTGTTGGCCTGGTCAGCATTTGATCCATTCATTATAAAGTGATCAGAGAGATTGTTAAATTGGCTGAGGCCACAAGAAATAAAGTATACAAGGAGCTGAAAATGATAGACTGCAACACTACTGAACAAATCACTCGACAAAAAAATGCTCCCAAAACCGCTCCTCTGCTATGCATTTTGATTTCGGTCACACATCCTCATGAATTATTCATGCCTTCTCTAATCTAAATATCCATTAATATGCATAAGCTCGGTTCAGAGATTGTGCCAGCTGCCAAAATGAAATCAGTCCTGTGTTTGTCCTGCCGAATTCATCTTTGTGTCTGTCTGTTTGTTCTCGTGCAGGACTCTTCCCCGGGTTTCGTTTCTAAAATGAACTTTGTGCGAACAGATTTTATTCACCCGGGGTAGTGTGTGACCTCTGTGCTTTGCCCCGTTAACCGGTAATGGTTGTATTAATCAGTGAATCAGTTAAGCGGAACATCCGCCTTCAACGGGGGGTTGGGCTAGCGGTTAGCACAGCGGGCTAATAACGACTTGCCAAAGCAAAAGGTCTCTATTTCATTAACTTTGATGATCGGCAGAAACGGTTGTCAGTGGCAACAAAGCACAGTTTTCCTCATTGGTTTCTGGGGGGAGGGTGAGCAGTAATGGAAAAATACACACTGCCCACCCATCTCAATTAGAACAAAATAATCACTGGGGGCTTGCATATAACACAGTAAATGCAATTTAAGGGGGTTATTAATGATCTTTGTGTGAGGTTTTTTTTCTGTTTCTAGAGATTTTATGAGCCCTCTGAACTGCAGTTCATGATTTCAGGCTATTTCAGGCTGTTATTATCTACTAGTGTTTGTTATTGCAACATGTCTGCTTCTAACATTGGGTGAGGTGCTTATTACTGCACCACTGGCTTTTAGTTTTGTTATACTAAACCCCTAAGAAAATGACAACTGATAAATCAAGTTGTTTGTGTTTCATATTGCGTTTTTCCCATTCCCTGCACAAGCTTTTTACATCCAGCATTGTTACTGTGTGTGTTTGTGTGTGTGCTTGTGTAACAAATTTCAGCTACTCTCCCACAGTTCAGTGACTGAAAGAAGACAATTTATTTCGATATTTTGTCCCCTCTCAGGTCCTAATTCTTTTATCGTCAGTTGAGCGCTTGCACTTTTTTCCCCATTTCATTTTTTTTTTTTTTTTGTTATTTTGATCCCGTTATTAGTAACATTCCTTTTTTTAGTCCAACTAATTTTACTTTACCGAAATAACTTGCAACTACATGAAACTAGTGCTCCAAATTTCTGTATTAGAATTTGTTTTAACACAGAATAAAAACCCCCAGAGGTATAAATGTCAGGACCGTCAGCATTGTGTGTAAATTCAACATCACTCCGGTTGACTGGTCTAAACAGCCTCAACAGGTAGATTAACCAGACAGCGCCACATGGTCGTGGTAACAAATGTGTTTTTTCTGGCTTTTTAAAAAAACAAAACAAAAAACTGTATTTGTATCTGTTTTGTTTAAAATTATGTATTTTTATTTTGGTTTCATCTCTAATTTACATAAGTGCAGTTCTACAGTTGTCCCCAGTTTTAGGGGATTTTTTTTGGATGACGATGATGATGTTGAGGGCTTTGCTGTGCTGAAATTGACTGTATTTAATTCCCCATAGTGGCTACGTTCACCCTTATGTGTGTTTGTCCCAGTGCACATTTTAGTGTTTTCTGCTACCATTAACCTTTCAAAGGGCTTCATTAGGAGTTGATGTGTTGAGTCAGGTGAGTGAAGTGTGTCGAAGGAAACGTTTGAGACGTTACTGATGTTCAAACATGTCTGAAGGCATGAAAGATATCAGAATGAAGCAGTCACAAAGGAGTTGAAGGAAAACTCACCCCCCTGTGCCGGCCGACCCCCACCCTTTAAACTCACTCAACAGGATCAATAAAGCGTCTTGGCTTTTCATTTCTACGAGCTTAAAAGGATTAGCAGATCTTCACATTTGTTCTGCACTGCTCAGATTCGCACAGAACACCAATTTGGTCGAAACCACAGAAACGCCCAAAGAGCTGAAAAGCTACTAACTAGACGGAACTTCAAAAAGCTGACTGCCCAGCTCAGCAAACCCATTTTCTCAAAATTCAGTTCAACAATCTGTAATTCAATATCGTAAATGAACAAGGCTCTTTCTAAAGAGTTGTACGTTAGGTTCTTGAATGCAGAAAGTGGTAATTATGCCTGCTAATTTTTTTTTTATTCCTGTACAGCGAAGGGAGGATGGCCGGACCTTCGGCTCGTTCAGAGCGTTTTTATTCGTGAAGCGGCTCAGATCCGAATCTCTCATCCACCCGTTCAGGTCTTTATGATAATCTTGATCCGAATATTCTCTGCTCTGCAATGAGGATTGATTGATTTTTATTTAAAAATGAATCCTAGCACAAAAATAGCTGAAATTGCCACCAGAGGCATTAAACAATTATTTAACAACTATTTGTTCCCTTGTATTTGATTCCTTGATAAGACACAGTGATTCTTCTATAATGTATCATATAAAATACTCATTTCTGTTTTGTATCTAAATTCAAACCAAAACTCTGTCAAAACTCAAGTAGCTGTAGATCTATAACGTGTTAACAATCTGCACCTACGTTGTTAATTTCAGGGGGGAAACACGCAACCCTTGCACAAATACTGAATCCTTTGTATGTGTGTGTGTGTCTGGGAAACCCCAACTTGATGATGTGAACTAATTCACCAACTCGTCCTTACTATTCTAAAAGACTGTACATGACACTTTGTAGGAGTTTATTAAAGTATTCTGTGGGCGAATTTCTTTTTTAAATGTTTTGTAAATAACTGAGCAATGTGTTAAGGACTAAATGAAAAGAAAATAAAAAAAAGAAGATGGCCATGTTTTTAAATTATTTATTTATTCTTATTTGTATCATTTAAAATGTGGAAAAGTGTGTACATGGAGGGTGCATTACTTTTAAAAAGTTACATTAAAAATGTCTATTCACATCTTAACAAGTGTTTTGAGCTTCTGTTAAATCTACACATTGGGTGTTTTTTTTTTGTTTGTTTGTTTTTTGTTTTGAAAATAGCACTGATGATTAGTTAACTATGGCACAAGAAATTTACAAATGGAAAAAAGAAAGAAAGGAAAAAAAAAAAAAAAAAAGGTGAAACGGACTGAAATGCTACGCTACAAAAGCAGACTTCGAACAATTACTACTACAAACCTGAGAAATCTCAAAAGGAAAAGCGACGGACAAATCAGATATCGAAGAGCAGTATAAAGTATCCGAAGGCAGTACGAGATTGACGACGATGACGACAGCCTCGCCTCGCCCCGTCCCGAAAGCTTCACATTTTCTACTTCCATATACAATATGTTCAGTTTAAAATATCTCTTTTTCTACAAAAACGTACATTCCTGCTGCTGCATTTTATGGTGAAACCCATAATACACTGATGAACCCTGTGTCACGCTGTATTTTTTTTTTGTGACGTAAGAGTGACGTGGATTGCCTTTTCCACGATCGTGACGATATAAAACATGTCCCTTTAAAACTTGGAGGAGTTTGAAGACGACAGGATGGGAATAAAGGCTGGGAGGACTGTATCCAAATAAAACACAGAGGATCCTGTCTGCGTAATAAGAACATACACAATGAAAAATATGCATGCAAATGTTTAGACGAGAAGAAGATTTAACCATAACAAATGACATGATTATTTTAACGGGAAAAAAAAAACGACAGCAACCTTGACGTTCTGGTGAGGCGGCCTAGGAAAACCCTTCACATGTTAACGTTTCTAACAAGCAGAAATAACATTTCAAAGTCTGGTTACAACCAAAATTGAAAACTGTGGACATGTTACAGTCAGTGTGTGGAAATTTGAGCAGAGAGTGAGAGAGGAAGGAAACAAAAAACTAGCATACTTTAGCGGACCATGTGACTCTTGTGCTAGCAGCATAATCAAAAAACAAACAATCGGAGTGTTTTATTGGTTCAAAAAAAAAAAAAAAAGATATAAAATAAAGGTAAAGAAATAATTCTATCAAGCAATCAAATTTTTTTCTCTCTTCAGTAAACTGACTTTGCTCTGTTTGGGAATTTTTTTTTTTAAACCTTGTTTTCAGGTGTCTCCCCTAAACCATCGTAGCACAGAGCAAAAAAATAAATAAATAAAATCAGCAAATGATACAGCTGAACCATAAATATTGGCACCTCATGAGAATGACGCATGGATAAGCAAGTTTTTTTTTTAGTGACAGTTTGTACCACTGTGTAAAGTGGTTAAAAAACAACAACAAAAAACAGTGGTCTGCTTTGACATAAGTAAAAAATATTGTTTCTGTCAAAAATATGTACGTTTTGAGATGTCAAAGTATTTACCAGAAATCATCTGTGGTGGCATCGGGTTTCCCAGACCGCCCCCACACACACACACACACACACACAGACAGACAGACACACACACAGACACACACACCTTTTGAATATATCAGGCTGCTTTCACAAAAACATCCTAAAAACAGAACTAATCTGCTGGTTTGTTTGTTTTTGGTTTCTAGATCAATGTTTTTTTTTTGAAAGAAAAAAGAAAGAAAAAACAGTGATGCCACTCATGATGTTCACACACATTTACCTGAAAGGTTATGCTCGATTTTTTGGTCTCAAGAACAGTTAAAAAAAAAAAAAAAAAAAAAAAAAAATCCATATAACAACGGGCTAGTCTGTTAGAATATATATATAAAAAATACTCCTTAGTACTCTGTAATAAGGAGCACTTTAAATCTAACGTATTAATCTAGAGAGCGATGAAGGTGAGCAAACCTGTGGTATTTCTCATTTAGATGCTGTTCTGAGGCCAGACTCTTATCTTTAAGCTAAAATCATCACCTTATAGATCTGAAGATTTTCAATCGTCTTTCTTCGCTTTCTTTCATTGCCGATAGCAAAACGTCGTTGTGAACGCAGCCTAATGCGTCAGACTGACACGAACGAACTGCAGGGAGATTAAAATCACATCAGAAACATCCGTATTTATATCCACCTTCCCGGGTGGAAATGTGACTTACAATTATTAATAAAATACAATTTA
>NC_083478.1:19267966-19342966 GCF_030014155.1 Tachysurus vachellii
TAAAACAAATGTGGGTGACAACACAAGCATAAAACAAGTGTTTCCTCTTTACAGTCATAACCAAGATGTTCACATTCTATGTAACTATAAATGTCAAAAAAAACAAAACCATAGCATTTCATCATTTCCTGAATTAAAAACTGTCAGCAAACTGCAGTGATAAAAGAGGAATAAAATACTGTAGGACATCCTGTCACTGAAAAAATAATCAAAAGCAGTAACACCACCACCACCACATTGTGGATTATTTTCCTATAACAGAATGCCCCGCTGCATTAAACCTCCACCCTCTGTTATATACCTTGCTGCCTGGTTTGGGTCCTCTTTTCTTGTATAGGCGGGGCATGAGCTGTGGGGCAGATTCGGGCACTGTTGTGGTACTCATGTGAGCCCCTGGACTCTGAATATCAGACGATGCAGCCAGGGCCTTGAGCAGGGCGATGGTCTCACTTTTGGGTCGCCGGCCCCTCACGCCCTTCCTCACGGGCAGCGGGGGCAGCGGTGTGGGCAGGCGGTATGATGACTGCATGGAGCGTCTCGTTTGCTTGGACGGCGACGATGAAAAGGAGGACGAAGCGGATGAAGAAGGTGCAGACAGCGGCTTGGGCAGGGTGACTGTAAAAGAAACAAGACTCTTTAGAAGAGATTAGTTTAAAAGTCTGGTTAGAATGTGAAAAGGTTTTATCGCTAAGTTCATGTGTTGTTTTCGACTGTTAAACTGAGAAATTGTCTACTCCTTTAACCAGTTTGAATGCTCCAGGACACACAGAAAAATGTGGACACGAATGAGATTTCAGTCATTTATTTACAGCAATTACTCACCAGTAACCAAACCTAAAAGTCTGAATGTACCACAACAAGCAGAGTTTTGTCTCTTGTTAGCTGTTGTGCAGAACGTGAGCTGAGAAAGTGCCTTCTTTAGCTAAAAGTTTGTGGTTAGCACGACATCCTTTAATAATTTACATGTCGGACATGATGGGTTAAAGATGTTGCTTATTTCGTGACATCACTAAAGGAGTTCACAAGAAACGCTCCACCGGTTCATGTCTGCGTTAAACAGAAAAATGTGAATTTAACAGTTGGATGACAAGAAAAAACCTATCATTTTGTTATACTTAAAAATAGAATAATGGAAAATTAGGTTTAAGAGCCAAAAAAGAAATGCCACACTACATGTTAAATCCTGTGACTACAGAGTGAATCCATACAGGTGAGATCGTGACAACCGATTTGTACTCCGCGGGTTAATTGGTACGTACGGAAAACCGACGATCTGTTCAGAATTAGGAACATGAGGGTTTGTGGAAATGCTGACGAAGAAAATAAAGTGCAGAACAAAGCTCCTGCTAGGACGGCACGCAGCGAAGATGGGCGAAACGACAAAAACAGCACATCCCGATAGGTGAGGAGGTTTCATGATACATGCAGTGTGTAACAGTAAATAATTTACCAAACAAACTCCAGGCAAAAACAGACACATTGCACTAAATTGGTAAAAATTAAGAAATTAGTTTGTTCCCTGACGTTACAAAAATACAGAAAAAGGAAAAGAAATATACAAAATAAATATTTGCACTTAAAAAAAAATAATAATAATGCTTTTGTTCTGTTCTGTTTTGTTAGCAATTATCAAAAAGAAAAAAATTTGAAGGCAAACATGACATGTTACTTTAGAAAGAGAATCAGGATCGCTTTCCTTAGGCTGTTTAACACACCTAACTCGCTAATCTAACCATTTATCATCCATCTATTCATTTTCTCTACCACAGGGGACATGGAGCCTTTCCCAAGAGACCCATGGGCACCATGGACATCTCCCACACACACACACACACACACACACACACACACGACTAGCTAATAATAATTTGGTCTGGCTGGATAATAAAAAATGTACATCTATATAATCTGAATCAACCACAGCAGAGTGTGTGCCAGAGTGTGTGTGTGTGTGCCTTTTTTTTTTTAAAATAACTTGTTTGACTGCAGAGATGAGAACGGCACTAGGAATAGGGAAACACTCAAGCAACTAATGATGACAAATAGGGGACTAATGAAGACGAAGAGTGAATGAAGGAAGGAAATGAGGAAATCACAGCAGTGAAGCTGTTGTCTGTGCGTGAGTGAAAAATCCAAGGCAAGCGCGTCCGCATAAAGGTCACAATATGCTAAATACACTGAACAGACAAAAGAACACAGACAACCCAGTAAAGCTGGCTATATGTGTGTGTGGGCATGTGCTGAAGTGTGTGTGTGTGTGCGCGCACCCTAAATAACTCTTGTATGACTAAATTGGAGGGCAGTGTGAGTGAGCGAGATTAAAAAGAGGGGAAAAGCCAGGAACGATCTGCCAAAGTTCCCTTGGTGCTGCTGGGGTGACATATGGGAATGATCACCGGTCCGCTGCTTCATTTCCCCATGACCCTTTTCCCTCAGGGAGGGGGGAGAAACGACTGTGTGTGCCGTGTAGTGAATCTGTGGCCTGGCCACGACAGCTGTGTGTGTGTGTGTGCGTGTATGTGTGTGTGTAATGAAACAAACAAAATAATTTGAAAATGATGAAGGCAAGACTAGAGAAAGGGATAAAAGATGGGGTGAAAGAAAAGAAAAAAAAAACAGCACACAGAGTTGGAGTAATAAACGAACACCCGTGATAAATGAACAAACCGCAATAATAAATGAAACGTTAAAAAACAAAAATCTAATCAATGGGGTAAGTCAAATGAAAACCATAAACATAAAGTAAAAGGGAATTGAAACCCCCCAAAAAAAAGAAATCTGGACATATGATAAGCACTGAAAGATTCACATCAAACAAGATTTACAACCAACAAATGCAAAATAATATTAAATAATATCAAATAATAAGAATATTACTATTAATAATAACTACAACAATGTTTTCATTTGACTCGCACCGTACATGTGGCTTAGAGCAGCGGGCGCTCTGCAAAATTACAAAATAAATAAATCATGGATTTACATATTAATACCATTTAACCAGTTAAAGGCTTTTATCTTCTCTTTCTAAAAGGGAATCACTCGGTTGTGCTCTTAAAGCTTAGAGATTCGCCATTTCTACGCTACACAATATTTATCATGAGATAAAGGGGATCTAACAAACCGGTCAAAAAATAAATAAATAAATAAATAAATAAAAAATAAAATCTAAAGAAAATTTTTATTTTCTAGATGTTTTAACTGAAATTACGCCAAAAATAATTTACAAATCAGTTAGAAAAATGTACGGGTCAAATCAGCTGCTTCTACACAATACTCTCTCACTCACTCACTCATTTTCTACCGCTTATCCGAACTACCTCGGGTCACGGGGAGCCTGTGCCTATCTCAGGCGTCATCGGGCATCAAGGCAGGATACACCCTGGACGGAGTGCCAACCCATCGCAGGGCACACACACACACACACACACACTCTCATTCACTCACGCAATCACACACTAGGGACAATTTTTCCAGAGATGCCAATCAACCTACCATGCATGTCTTTGGACCGGGGGAGGAAACCGGAGTACCCGGAGGAAACCCCCGAGGCTCGGAGAGAACATGCAAACTCCACACACACAAGGCGGAGGCGGGAATCGAACCCCCAACCCTGGAGGTGTGAGGCGAACGTGCTAACCACTAAACTACCGTGCCCCCCCTTCTACACAATAATCTGAAAAAAAAAAATTGTAATGAGAACAATATTATATCATATTTCCTATATTGTATTATGGTTTATTTATTGAAGCTGTTAAAGTGATTAACGAATGAAATCAAAGGTTTCACACTAGATATTAAGAGATATTAGATACTTTTTTTTTATAATATTATCAAAACTCTTACGATTTTTGCTTGTTTATAAATGGTTGAGAAACAAATGGTTTACCTCAAATAACCAAATTATTCTTATAGCTAAAATAAATAAATAAATAAATAAAGATTATTCATAGCCTGCATGTAGCATTGAACACTATACAGCTCTCGCTAATGAAAGATGAGCTTAAATTCTTGAAGTTCAAAAATGGTGTTTCCACGTCTGAGGTAAGTCAAACGCAGAACGTCCTCATGTCTTAATCTCCACTTAAAGGTGGAGATGCAGCGGCAATTTAGTCCTTCTTTCTGTCCAGCTCTTCCTCCCTCATCCGTACACATCATGTTCATCTCTTCGTAGATCTTTAACTAACACTCTTCTGTTACCCCACACGATTGTGGCGTTGCATTCTGGGACTCCGAGTCTAACCTTTGCACCAAAGTCTTCGTCTACTTCTAAGAAGGACCACTGGGAAATGGTGTCTGTGGGGAAAAAAGCTTTTTCTCTCTGTTTTAAATTACATCAGAAATGTGTTTTGTTTTTTTAATAAAAAGGTAGAGTCGTTTTCCTTTAAATGTGTTATGATGAATTTCGCATGCAAATGAAAAACCAAACAAAAAAAAAAAACAGTAACACAAAAAAGGTACCAAAAGGGGATGGAACCAGATTACTGCCTTAATATCTGCAGATAACACTCACTCACTCACACTCACACACACACACACACACACACACACAATTTCTCTCACACACCCACTTTCTCTCTCTCTCTCTCTCACACACACACACCGTCCGTTTCAGCAGAAAATGAGAAAATGAAACAAAAGCTATGGAGACTCACCGTAGAGACACGCGCCAAAAACAACAGGTTTAAACCGGAACCGCGCTGCACGTGACAACAAAGACGACGTCGGTCCCACCTGGACCAAATGAATTACTTGTAATGGCCATCGGCCAACCTTCCGGTATCCGTACAGTGTATAGATAGAGATAGAGAGAGAGAGAGAGAGAGAGAGAGAGAGAGGGAGGCGCGAGCGGTGGAGTCTGAAGGAATGATAACAGAGCGCGTGGGCGGCAAGGTGCAGAGGCGGGAAATCCGTGAGCGGCGCGCGCAGGTGCCTGATATCTGAGGTAAAAAGCCCTGTTGCTAACGGATTAGCCTTTAACAACAAAACCGAACTTTCTTTCATTCACTCCGGTAAATATCCTGCGTATTTATCACATTTAATACAGTAACACAGTACAATTATTTATAACGTATAAAGATAGTGTGTGTTTTTGTCTATATTTAATGTGTTAATTCAATTAAGTACAATTAGATAAATCTTGATCTTGTATTTGTATAAAACTATATGAAATAGATTATAAAACGTGTAATATATATTACAATAATATTGATAAACATATATTTAATAATTTTTTTTTAATCATATTTTACTGATACATCTTTCATAACTTTTGAAAAATAAAACACGTATAAAACGGTTTAAAAATATATAGGACTTATTTAAATATATTAAAGAGACTTTATATAGACTATAAAAACTAAATTAATCTTATAAAAGTTCATTCAGCTATATAAGCTCAATTTATGTCTAGTAATAAATAAATAATATATGGTCCGAATGTTTCACATCAGTTCATATCCTCATGATGAACATAAATATTAACAAATATAAATATTATAGTCGAGTAACAACATGATGATGTGGGTTATTTTCTCCCTGAAGCTACATTAACATTATGGTATTTCCCCTATCTTGTGTTTCTAAAGTACACTTCAGATATTTTACTTTACTTTTACTAATTTAACTTTACGATGGCCCTGATGGTGGCGTAACATTTAGAGGGTTATGAACAGAACATCAGGGTTAATGTTTCTTGACTGTGATTGTTGAAGCTAACTAACACGAGACAGTCTGTAACTTTCGGAAGAATACTGGAATAAAAAAAGAGAGTTGATGTTAAATGGATGAAAATATTTAAAGTAAATACAGAAAGATATAAAATTTTATTCAACTAATGACAAACATTAAAGCTATTGTTTGTTTTTTTTTCTTCAGAATATTGCAGTTTCATGCAAATCCACCTTTCAGGTAAGCAAAAAAAAAAAGATCTCCTTTGTTTAACGAACAACTTTTCAGATAAATTCTTAAACGGCCCAATCCAAACAGTTAAACAGTAAATACGGCAATATATTGCTTTTTCTGTTCCGACAATGATAATAGCAATGAAACCATCTGGTAGTGATTCCTGATATTTATCCTTCTACTTTATTTTCATAAACTAAAGCACCTAAAAGTTAGCTTTGTTTCCGGGCCACTGTTTTTGGCACGGTGTCGTCCGATAACGATCCTTGGTGTCATACTGGTGCTATTTCTATTAAACACAAATTTGAATGAATCCCTAACAGAAGTTTACAATTTTTTGCTGAAACATAAATACAAGCAACTTTTAATACAATTAAAAGCCTGTGTTTTTCCCCTCTGCAAAATTCCAGTCAAGGCCAAACAGCTTTCACGAAAGCTGGAGTTTCTCCTCTTCGTCTGTGTCAAAGCAGACCGTAAAACGGTGCTTAATGTGAGTTACAGCTGTAGTGATGTGCTTCAGCACCGTCTGTACACTCATTCACTGAGGAGACTCGTATATCCTGTCAAACACACGTCCCCTCCTTCTCGTCCTCTTGAGCTTTTTTCCACCTCTCTCTTTACTTCACTGTTTGATATTCCTCAATTTGCAGTTCCTTTTTTCCCTTCCTCTGCACTTTTAGAGACACACAGACTCTCTCTTTCTCTAAAATCAGATTTGACATTTTGTACTATACATTATTGAAAACTATATGCTTTACTAAGCAGAAAAAATGGAGAAAACTGCACTCATATACATACAACAAAACATGTGACAATGGTCAGTGGAAACCAGAATCATCACCCCAGTGGGGGATGGATTCAAAATCATGCAAAAAAAATCAAAGTAAAATTTAAATTACATGCTGGTTTAACCTGCATGAATTTCATCACAGCAACTTAAAGTAAGTTAGTAGTGTATATGGCCCCCACTTGCTCGTATGCACACAGATGGCAGATGGTGTCCTGGGGGATCTCCTTCCAGAGCTCCTGGACAGAATGTGTTCTCAGAGGCTCTCAATTGATTCAAGTCTGTGGAACGTGAGTGTCAGTCAGTGGCATCAATTCCTTTGTCATCCAGAAACCAGAAGCCTACACACTCTGGTCACATGAGGCGCAGTTTGACCAGTGTAAGGTTTGACAGTGGCTCTGAGGATTTCATAATAATAAGGGGAGCATTGACTAGCACATGGAGGTCTGTGGGTGATCCTCCAAGGATATTCCTATACAGACCATCACTGACCCTCTGCCAAACAGGTCATTCTGGATGCTGCCAGTTCTGGTGCTCTCTGGCAAATGCCGATCAAGCTGCATGGTGCTGGGCCTTGAGCACAGGTCACACTAGAGACTGCTTCTGACAGTGGCCAGAAACATGCAACACTGCTGGATGTCATTTTGAAGGGCTTTGGCAGTGCTTTTCCTGTTCCTGCTTGCACAAAGGGGCAGATACCAATCTGCTGCTGGGTTGTCACCCTTCTATGGCCCTGTCCAGCTCTCCTGGTGTAATGGCCCATATTCTGGTATCTCTTCCATGCTCTTGAAACTGTGCTGGGGACACACCACAGCACTTTTTAATGTGCACATCAAGATGTGTCATCCTGGAGGAGCTGGACTACCTGGGCAACCTGACTATGTTATAGGTACTGCATCATACTTGTGACTTTTTGGGTTGTCCTTGCTGTTGCCTCCCCAGTGTACCTGTTGTCACTTTCATTTGCACCAAAGAACTGGACAGATTGACATCCCTGAAGTTTAACTGAATTGGTGATACACTGTGATGATCGTGTTCCCTTATTTTATATATACACCAATAAATATAAGCTCATTATAGACAAAAGGTTAAGAAGTCATCCACATCAGTTTCTGTCTCATCATCTGAGGTAAAATCAGTCATTGTTTGAAGAAGAACCACATCATCATCATCATCATCTTTTCAGGCAACTTTTCTTTCTTTACACCAACATGTGGAAATAACTTTCAATACAGTCATTTATTTAGAAATGTCTGCTAAATGATGTAAAAATTGTGTCCACTAAAAAGTCCCCTATTTTAGACAACTCTTGAACTATTTATCCTCTCAGGGATCTGAGTCTTTTGAAAGCCTTGGATCTTCTATTGGCTCCTCTGCTTTGGTTTTGTAATGTTTTATTTCTCTTTTGGATTTATCCAAAAATGACCAACACTGGTTGTGTTTTTACTGCGGTATATAACTAAAGGTGACTCCTTTCTTCAAACTTTATGCAGATAAAGAACCTGAGTATGATTACAAACTAATCAGTTTAGCTTATGTTCCCTCAGATGCAGTATGTAAATATCCTCCAACTTGACCATCTGTGAGTAAATCGCACATGGCATATACAGAAAATATGTTCATGTTTTACTTGCAGAAAACCTACATTTTGGACAAAACATGTTTTTTTTTTGTCCAGAATTGCATCATAGCAACATCTGACTGGTTTTTCATAGACTGCCTTAGATATACAAACAAATGACAGATTATACACAGATGTTGCCCTATAAAGCTCTCAGCACATGTTATACACACACGTGAACACGCAATCAAATTACACAGTTAAACACAGTATCGATGAATGGCTGATGTGACACAGAGCAAAAGATTCTCCTGCTCTGTTTGGAAAATTTGGTAAAAGCCAAGCTAAAAAAATGCACAGAAACAACCACAATAACCACAGCTACCATAATCCATCATAATAATCGTCTTAGGATGCTTAGCCCGTGTAATTAAACCATTTCCATTATAAGTGGAAAGCCGGTAAAGCGAACACACTGAATGGAAAAAAGCAGAGATCGCTGCCAGAGTTGCTATGTCAACACAAATGACTGACAGCTGAGAACCCGACCAGGCTGTTACTGCTTTTTCTTATTTTTTTTTTTAAGCTCAATGGAGCTACTTTTTCAATTAACTTCCATTATGTTATAGAATCTTATCTAAAGTTTAATACATATGAGCTGAGACGTCAAATCCATCTTAATTCTCACTCAGATGAACAAAAGTGAAAACTAAATGCAAGGATTTGACATCCACAGGGAATGTTGTCATAGTTACCTATATTTGATTAGGAATTAAAGCAAATACGCAAGATGTAGGGTAGGTTTCGGGAACACAGTTTGCAGTTAGCACATCCAGAAATATGAACTGAAGGCCTGACTATAGACCAAGGAAAAAAGTAACAAGCAAGACAATAACATTTGACTTACTGATGTTCACACTACTATTAACATCACCAGCAACCGTGTTTAGCAACTCGAGAGAAGAAAGTGAGATTTCACTTGCATGTTGAGTCAGTGGACAGAAATCACACTTCCTATATTTGTATATTTGGTTCTCACTGATGTCCTTTTATGTGGCTTTACGCACGTTTAGATTTCCCTCCTCCCACTGTGCCTCAGAAATAACAACGTATAAACCTTAATTATTTTCCTTAGCATTATTTCATGTTAAACTGCATCCTGATATCAGTGGAGACGTAATAATGTCAAATGAACTCTTAGCTTTCTGCTTTAACGTAACATTTTTTGTTCGTATATGAAACACTCCCCAACGAAAAAGAAAATAAAACTGGATTCTTGTTTACTTCTTGTTTACTTTGTAGGCATTTTTTATCACATCTATAGCAAACTTTGTTTCTCTACTCCAGGGCTTCTGAGACCGCTCGGATGGAGGGCTAACTGTGAATTTAATGTGATAATATGACCAAAACGTCTGGGTTCTTAGAAAATACAACCTGCTAGAAACTTTCTCCACTTGTGGCTGTTTTATTGCTGTCCAGATGTCAGAGGCATTTTTTTCTGGTTACTGTGTCTTTAAGGCTGCTTCATGTGAACGAGCTATGTGCCGAATGGACCATTGTCTCGTGAGTGACACACAGTATAAACCGCACATGGAGGACTTTGTAGATAAATAATGGCACCCTTAATATGCTTGTCACATAGTGAAACTCAAAGACAGGAAAAGTTACCAGCTCCACTAGAAATGAACATATAAATTAAGGCTGAATTAGAAAGGATTAACTATTACTTACGAGCTGTTCGTTAGTTATCGGGTCGACTCTAGCTGGAACTTCCTCGTCCTTTGACTTAGCCTAGCCCTGTACTGTTCTTTATGTAAATCACTGTATTATGGCTGCTGTTTCTTTTGATGTGAATAGAGTTACGCTGCCTCCTAGTGGTTCTGCAATTGCTTGAATTATTATTTTAAATCTATAAGAACAGTCCTATAATTGCTTCAATTCAAATCACAGCTACATTATCATTTTAAAATGTGTATCCAAAAAAAATAACACTCTGAACAGATTTAATATTTATGTACATTTCCAGTGGGAAAGTCTCCAGGATGTTGGCGTTTACAGTTTCCATGTGACGTAACTTTTTTGCCTATTTCTTGTCTTACTAAATTGAAGAGCAAGGAAAGACAAACTATCGAAGGAATGACTGTTATCAGATGTGATATCATAAGGATAACTTGTCTCAGAGACATTCTACAAAATTAACTGTAAACTGATAAAAATCATGATAATTCTGTCATTGGCAAATTTATAAATTTGTAACCGTTTGGAAGATTGATGTGGTTTAAGAGGAATAAAAAAGGTCACGGTGGAATGTAGCCATATCTACACTTTGCATGAGGGTGTTGATTATTTTCCTATAACAGCATGACTAGCATCAAGCTACAAGTGGTACTTAATCAACAATCATGTAAAAGATGGATGTAGACCGGCTGTGGATCTGGGAGGAACAGTCCCAAAGGTCATATGTAACATCTGTGCTAACATTTTAACACACAATTCAGTCATGACCCAGAAGAACAAGTCTAAGCTACAGAATGCTGATGATCAGATTTTCTACTCACTGCTGTTCCCAGGCGGCTGAAGGCTGTGTTTGGTAACTGCGCACCAGCCCACAGGAAAGATGTCTCTAGAGTCGTAACGGCACCAGTAATCGAACGCGCCTCTCCATCCATCAAACATCACAAACACCTCTTCACCTCTGACCTCACCGATGGTGGCAGGGCAGATGAGGTATGGGTTCTTCTTGTCCACTGCTTCTAGCTTCATGCCTGGTTTGAAACTATTCTGAGACGGCCTCAGAGGTTCCTGACCGAAAAGATATGCGCAAACAATATTGATACAAATGTCCTTCGTTTTTTTTATAAAAACAACATGCCCTTGAAATGCTATAATAAACATAAAGATATACCAACAACAAAGATTAAAAAAATTCACCTTTTTGAACGCAGACGCTGGTGCCATTTCTGCCCCATTCAGTGTCCTCAATAAAAACATGGGCCATGATGAGGCGTTCATCCGGAACCCTGGAGAGAAAGATAGATATGTAGAGTTAAGTAAGTTTGTATCATGCATTCTAAATGAAAAGCCGAATGGATGGGGGCTTACCCAATGGGGGCTGTAGCATGTCTCCGTTCTTCTCACACGTTCCTATGGGCTGAATATCCGAGGAGTCGACCAGCCTCCAGAAGTCATTGGTGTTGTCGCTGCCGTCCAGGCGAAGGCGGAGCCTGATTCCCGTTATGCCCATCACTGTGGCGATGCAGACGGAGGTGGAGTTACGAGGGTCGCGAGCTTCCAGCTTCATCCCAGCCTTAAAGTCGTTTGATGGAGGGATGCGTGACTGCAAAAGAGATGGATTAAAAGAACCTTTGTTGTTCACATGCATAGGCAATGTTTTCAAAGTAATTCTGTCCAATCCTGCATGCTACAGAAAGAATTCAGTCCTATCTGTTTACTCCTGAAGGAATTCCAACCAATCCAGTTCTCCCAATGCTTCTGGAGGAATTCTGACAAATCCTGTGTGCTTTTGAAGTAATTCTGACCAATACTGCCTGCTCCTACATGAACTCTGACTAATTACACCCATATCCTAAGGGAATTCTGACCAAATCTTGTCTGTAACTTGAAAGATTTGGACCAATCCAACCCTTTCCTAAAGTGTTTCCGACAAATCCCGACTGCTCCCAAAAGAAATCTGACTGTCACATCTGAAGCTTGACCAGTCCGTCTCCTTGTGGAAGGACTTCTGACCAGTATCTCCTGCTCCCACAATTAAAGGTTGTACACAAAATTAAAATGCCACTCATTCTGCTGGCTTACTCGCTCGTGCTCTCCTGAAGCCATTTTTGAGAAGAGCAGCGCGTGTTCAGCTGCTCTGACAGTGTGTGAGGAAACTAATACGACTAATACGCCTGAGACAGTCTGCTGTTTGAACCGCTTTTATTTCTCACCTGTTTGAAGCAGCTTGGAGGAGCTGGTAACGATGATGTCTCCTTCAGATACTCTTCCCATGAGAATGACTCTGGTGCTAAACAGAGAGAGAGAGATCACAACTCTGTTTACTGAGTCAATTGGACACAGAGGGCTGACAATGAAAATTCAAAAGATGTATGTGTAATCATCTGACTCTAGTGGTGCCATTTCTCAAAAAAAAAACAAAAAAAAAAAACAGCTAAATGGTTTTTTGATTGATGTTACATCTGTTCTACAGCATAGACTACACCAAAATTCCATTCACCGTATCATAAAACAACAGCATTCCTGCATCTTAAAACAGCTTTCCATAAATAAATGACTCATGCACAGGAACACATCAACTGTACATAAAGGTTCTTTGACGCAACACAATCAAACTATTCCACATTATGCATTCTCTTTTTTTTTACATGTCAGTGTATATTGTTTAGTCTGTATCTTTATGTATGAGGAAAAAAAACATTACTAACAGCAACTATATGAAGTACTTTTCCATTACAGAGAGATTTTCTAAATTGCTCCAGGCACCAGCTGAACTCAGAGTGACTTATGCATGAACTGCAGTTCAACTAGCACCTGAGGTGGATTCGAAATCACTCTTTGTAATTGTTACAAAAACCTAATCATCAGTAAGTGAAGTGTTTCACCTTTCACCGGTGCAGGTCCTGTGGTGACAGGAGTACTCCTGCCTGCCTTCTCCTTCTTACTCTCCTTCTGGTCTAAAGGACAAAAAAAACCAAACGAAACATCAATGAGACGTTAATGCATAAAAAGCACTTGATCCAGTTAGTATGAACGTCTAAAGGTGGAGGGTTGGTAATGTAACATACTAGTTATCTGGCATTTCTGCGAAGAAAAGAACTCCATTTATTACAGTGGAAAAGATTCTAATTACAAGTTAATAATAGGAAAAAAATTAGGCCTGCTATTAGAAATCCAGATCTAGTTTTACTACAATAAAAATGTATTGATGCTGCAATTTATTGCCATTCCATAATTAGTTTCATATTTATGTCAATATCATATGGGGTAAATATTGTCTCATGGACGCTGTATCTCATAGCACAGCTTGTGTGCATCATCTCAGAACCAGATGCAGCAGTGAGAAGGAATTCGTGTTTAAAAACCGCAAAAAATTAAAACGTTTAGATCTAGTTTTAGTGATCTAGTGATCGAACCGATTATTTTGTCCACCCTGGAACATCAGGGCTACTAGATTTTTAAAATGTGAAAATGTATATTTTAAATACATGAAATATATATTAAATCCCAAAATTTGTATTTATTTCCTGAACACAGTACCATCATAGCTCGGATTTAATCAGCTGAGATATACAGGTGTGAGATGTAAAGCCGCGTGATGTGTTTACATTTACACTTACAGCATTTGACGCCCTTTTCCAGGGCGACGTACATAAGTGCTTAAATCTCCATCATTGGATACATTAATACTGCTTCACTAGGTTACATACACGTTTAAATGTCAGTGTTTGTGGTTTCACCTCTCAGCGCTGTCCTGCCCATGCTGCTCATTGGCTACTGCAGCTCCACAACACTGCTACACAAAACATACACATATACACACACTGTGTGTATGTCCTGGACCTGCGAGAGAGAGAGTGAGAGTGAGAGAGAGAGTGAGAGTGAGAGAGAATCTCGATCAGGTGACAGAACAGTAAACCCAGTAGTTCCTGTCAGTTGTACATGGATGTCTGTCAGCTTCCTCTTTTCACACCTGAACATGAACGTGAAAGCTCAGACAAATCTTGTTCTTTGATGCTTAATACACATGAGAGCATTTTGTTTACTTCCACATGAGCTGCTGAAGCAATTTGCCTGCGAGCCACGTGAGCGGCCCGCGGTTCAGCACTGGGAAACCTCCGAGATGCTCGGATAAATCTGCGCTTTGTTAGAGTGCTCGTTTGCATGTTTTTTTAAAATGGAAAGCATCGCATCGTGTGGCCACTCAAGCTATTATAATGTGTAGAGTAGAGGTGGAATGATCACTTAAACAGACAGAGAGAAAAAAAATATCTTTTTTACTTCAAAAGTTGGTGGAAGCAGCATCTCGACAGATAAGCATGGTTTACAGAATTATTCCAAAATTAACCTACGAATAAATATTTAGCCTTCAACACATCAACTGATTTATATGTTAGAGATCTGATCACCAGGACAGTATAAAATGAACTCTTTACCCTTTCACTACAGACATGAAATGAAAATCGACTTATTCACACAAACATGAGCTGAAGAAATGTTTGTGTTATGTTTGGGACTGGAAATGTCTTCACGGGAAGAGACTAAACGTCTTTCTTTTGCTCAGATTGGTTTACTTTTATGTATCTTATATTTTACCTGTTGTATTTTATATTTTAATACATTTTTGTGTCAACTGAAAGTGCTTGAGTTAGAAAAAATATACAAAGTAGTTTTGAAAAAGACCATTAATGGATGGGAATCTGTTTGTAGTCAAGGTTTCAGTATCAGAAAAGTCAATTCAGCATGCGGGTGCTCATGGAGAAAAGTCAGAACGAAGTCAACAACGTTTTTGTATATGGCTTTAAGTGAGAGTTCATTTGTATGCTTTAAAGTGTAAAGTAGGAGGTTTTGAACTGCTGAATTCCCGAGTTACCGGTTGCCATGAACTCTGCGTCATTATGAACTTGACCGATGAAGCTGAGGATGAAGAACTCGAGTCACAATACACACACCGTGCTGACATTTTCACTTCTGGGTTTTTTTGCCCAGTGCTTAAGGAGCAGAAGCAGATCACAGACAGTTTGGGTTTAAATGGGAAAACAGATAGTGATATTTGCAGAGCAGCTGAAACAGAGTGGATGCTGATGCTGCATTTTTTCTTAACGTTGATGATTGATGATATTGTGTTGTTAACTCTACATTGTGTCGGCATAATGCCTGAAGAAATATCAGAATCATCAGGTCTGCTCGCTATTCGGAAAGTGTGTGTGTGTCTGTGTAAGTGTGTGGAATGCCGACAGCCCTAAAGCCTTCTTTAGATAATAAGCTTAGAAGCTCCAATACGATTTGTAAAGTGAGTGCTTTTCACATTTCCAGCTGCATCCTTCAGTAGTTCCCTCAGGAGAATCGTACACAGACTATCAGAACGGCTTCCAAGGAGATCCCTTTTAAGACCATTCCTCCAGGATTATGGAGTTTTTTCTTATTTTTGCAGCCAAAATTGCTTGACTTTTTTGCAGCAGCAGCAGCAAACAAACATCACACAAACTCACAGAAAAGCTTACCATCTCAACAATGATACATGTTATATAACAACATATATCAGATAATTATTAGTGTAAGATAAAGTAAGTGCATGTCACTGTAAAACCGCCATTACTAAGGAAACAATAAATAAAAATATCGAATTGATATTGAAGAATCATAATACTGTATAATATACTATAATAATTGTTTCATATTGTTGTGGTAGATTCTATTTCAAACATCATCACAACCCCAGTGTCCCATTCAGAACAGAGAAAAAGCTCAAGATACTCCAGAAACTCAATTATTAAAACTTAATTCTTTCCTTTCACTTTTTTTCACAAAAGCCTTTTCTTTCCACAAACCGGTGCACCCATATACTTATGTGCGCGCACACACGTACACTCATATACCCATGTGCACACACACACTCATGCATGCACACATATACTCGTGCACACACAAACACACACACACATGCATATACACATATACTCATGCAGTCATACTCATACACCCACATATCTACACACATATAGAAATATATATATATAACATACACATATATAAACTTATGATACACACACACACACACAGAGACACATGCCAGTAAACCACAAAATTCTCATGGGCTCACTTTCATGTGTTTAGCTATTCCCCAGTGTGCTGTTCACACAGGTTTAGCAGTAAAGGTTAACGCTAAAGTTACCTTCATACAGTCTGATCACGAAATCTAAAAGTCTGAAATCTTTTAAACTGTGGAACTTTGCCCACACTGTACTCCGTCGTTCCCATGGAAACGATAATGTATTTCGCACGAGTGCATTAACGTAAACCCATGGTTGATGCCTTGTAGCTGAGACCAGCATCATGTCCTGTGTTGTAGACAATTTCTCAACACCTTCTGAGCAACATGTCTAATATAATACAAAGCAATTACAAAGAAACCATCCTTTTTTCTGCACCGTTTAAATCCCATGCTCACTATCGACCATCCCGCTTCACTGTTTCCACCTTCATTTAAATTTACATTTACAGCATTTGTCAGACGCCCTTATCCGGAGCGACGTACATAAGTGCTTAAATCTCTAACATTGAATCCATTATCCATATCCATTGAATACATTATCCATCCAGACATTATCCTTCATCCATCCCTGTTGTCCTTGTTGCCAAGGTGAAATGAGGATTCCTCTGACTAAGGGGTGTGTATGCGTGTGTCTGTCTGAAGGGTTGTGTAAATGTGTATGTGTGTGTGTGTGGGGGAAAAAGAAATAAAAACAACCAACTTTAAAGGCATTCCAGCTCCACCTCCTCCCCCAGACCTCATCTCACACTCCCCAACACTACACAAGCTACACACACCACCATGTCTCAATATACTCCGTTTACTGTGCACTGCCTCGGAAACTTCCAGAATATTTCAAAATCTGGTCAGAAATCTGGAAAATCCTACACACAGATGAAGCGGGGAGGCGATACGATGTACACAAGATGCTCAAGGTTAGTGTAGTAACAGTGTAATAGCGAAGTACACTGAAGTCCAGGAACACTGATTTTTAGCTCGAAACTGACTTGTTACTTGTACATGTAACCATAAATGGATAAAAAGTATGACATGGTCTGATAGATAAAACTTCTTGAAGGTTGGAAAACTTCCATAATGTACGAGGAATATGTCACTTCTTGGTGGCAACAGTAAGAATGCGTCTGTCTGTGTCTGATTATTTGTCCTTTAACACCATCTGAGATAGAGAAATAGAGAGTGAGACCCAAGGAGAGCGAGAGTAAAGTTAATAAAGTACTCTCCACTCTATAGTACACTCTATACATTAACCTACACTGCTCTCTACACTACAGTCTGCTCTGTACAATCTGCACTATCTACAATCTAAACTACTCTCTACACTACACACTACTTTCTACACTACACTCTATTCTATACAATCTACACTCTACTCTCTACACTACACTCTACACTACACACTACTCTCTACACTACACACTACTATCTACACTACACACTACTCTCTACACTCTACACACTACACTCTACTTTCTACACTGCACTCTATTCTATACAATCTACACAACTCTCTACACTACACTCTACTCTCTACACTACACACTACTCTCTACACTACACACTACTCTCTACACTACACACTACTCTCTACACTACACACTACTCTCTACACTACACACTACTCTCTACACTACACACTACTCTCTACACTACACTCTATTCTATACAATCTACACAACTCTCTACACTACAATCTACTCTCTACACTACACTCTACTCTCTACACTACACTCTATTCTCTACACTACACTCTACACTACACTCTATTCTCTACACTACACTCTACTCTCTACACTACACTATTCTCTACACTACACTCTATTCTCTACACTACACACTACTCTCTACACTACACTCTATTCTATACAATCTGCACTACTCTGTACAATCTACACAACTCTCTATACCACACTTTACTCTCTCCATTACTGTACTCAAATTCATATTCCCTACATCATGCTATCATTACATTCTTCTGGAGATGTGTTTCCTCTACGCTACCACGTCACTACATTGTCAGTGTAAATAAGGTGTGTCTCTGCGCGACTGGTCAGTCTTTTATCCTCACGCTTTTGTCTTCTCTTATTGTGAGCTTGACCTCAGAATGCTTTCTGGATCTCTGTCGTCTATCTGTCTGTGTATCCTTGCAGTTCTATGTGATATACGCTGTTTGTTTGCTTTGTGGTAACACAGGTTTCTGTTCTGCCCTAAAAAATATGTTCAGACTTTTAATGGCTGTCGCATATTGTATTAACCATGACGTCCAATATTAGCAGCATCTGCCTCCTTTACTCCTAGAATAAATGCTTAAAAAAAGCATTTGTATAAGCATTTGTATAACAAGTACAAAACCCTGGACAAAGTGCTGTCCATCTTACAGAAATCCTGCATCACCCAAGATGACCAGAACTGCAGGAAGTCTCATATCCCTGAAATATGGTCCTTTTTTTTGTTTTTGTTTTTTTTCGTGGAGGAGAGATGATTAATTACTAAAATAAATCATTCCTCATGGATAGAGTAAGTTGCAATGGCATGTTTTTCAGTCTGGTGAACAGACTTCTGGGATGCCTGCAGGAAGAAGGTCACACGAGAGACTTTAAACTGGTCCAAAATGAGAAGAGGACAGATGTCCCTATCATGCTGTCCAAAAGGGACAGACGTTAACCGGGTGGTCCAAAAGCTGCAGCGAAACGGCTGCCAAGCAGAACCGCCACAGTGCAGAGTGTCCAGGATGATGATCACTGGTCTGGCTGGTGGATTCTGATTGGTCAGAAAGTGTCACAGGCAGCAAATAAGTCAGAATGTCAGTAACAGCAGGGACTGTTTAGATTATTTGATTTAATTCGTTATTATGGGAAAAAATAGATGCACGGCAGAAGGAAAGTTTACCGCCACTGGTGAGGTGTTTTAGCCGAAAACAAGAATTGCGTTTTCATTAACATCACACATCCATTTAAGACGGAATTGCTTGACACGAATTCAGGCAGTGGATTTAATTTTGGCAGCTAAAAGTGTTAAATCATTCAGGAACTCAATTATCACTGCACTAAAACTGCAAACTGTTAGACTCACTGTATTTATAGTCATACCCTCATACTTATAGTGTACTTGTACAATTTATAAATGACCGAATCCTTCCGAAGGCTCACATGCTCATCTGATGTCTGTCTGCAGGCGTGACGTATGGACGGGTCTGCAGTCAGCTGGAGGAAGCGCAGCTCTACCTTCTCTCACCTGAGCACATAAGAGCAGAGAGATTCAGTGCCAGGATATAAAGCCAGAGACAGGACGAATAACAGAATCAGCTCTCAGTAATGAGGTAGGAAGTGTTAGAGAGAAAACAGCAAATAGAAAATATTTATTCATGTTATTACTTACATCAAATCAGATATGACCAACCTCGTTTTCTTTCTTCAGAATGTTTTTTATGGTCATACTCTAAAAAGGAAGTGCAGCCTTCTCTCTCCTGAAGACTTCCACATGGTGGAAAACCTTCTGGTTGTTGCAAATCTCTGACACCAGAGACTCCAACTGTGAAAGTGTCTCCTGTCTGTGACCCAGCTATCAGCACTGCTGCTACAGGAAACGAATCAACTTCTGACTAATCCCACGTGAGACCAGAAGCAGTACAGCTTCGAACAGAGATGAAGATGAAGACCAGGCTGATGCTGTTACCACCTTCATCACACTGAGTACACAGTTGTACATGTAAATAATACAGAAGGCGCCAAGGTACAAGGGCCACGTGCTTCCTACTGCTGCTTCGGAGGAGTGAGCGTGTGCCTGTGTGTGCCTGTGTGTGCCTGTGTGTGCCTGTGTGTGTGTGTTACTGGATGCAGGACGTGGCTAGAGGGGGACGCATTCCTGAACTTCTGAATTCCACACACAATCAACGACTCTTTTCTGTCTAACTGTGCAACATACCTTTCTCTCTCTCTCTCTCTCTCTCTCTCTCTCTCTCTCTCTCACACACACATCTCTTCTTACACTACTGTTTAAATGTGTCTGCATTTCAATCCTATTTTAAATCTATATATTTATATCTAAAAGACAAAATGCCGAGCGTAAACGAGGATGTGACTCCACAGGAGGTCATTAAAATAACCAGCTAACGAGAAGAGCTTATTGAAAGCAGCAGGAGACCTGGTTGGATCGTCTCTCTAACTAGAGCTATGCTTCCTGCGCCTGGAAAACCTTCACCAGTTCACAGGCAGCAGATTTACATTGCAGTTGAAGATCTAAAGGTTTACCGATGTTCACCTCTACACACACATGATGGTGAACGCTGTATAACATCGACACTGCTGAGGAAGGAGGAAGGCGGCAATTCATTCAAAATGTTCACTTCTATCATAATATCTGCAAAAAATAAATATAGCAACATGCAGGGAAATCTCTATACATCTAATAAGTCGATCTCAAATCTGAGCTCTAATATGTTAACGTTTCCATAGTAACAGCTCATTCATGGGGAAATAATGACAGTGAAGGAGTCTCCAGTATCAGTGCTCTCTGATATTTATCTGACCCAGCCAAATATCTGACTTATCCTCACTTTTATTCTGAGCCAATCTGTGACTCATTCTCATTTTTATTCAGACTCGATCTTTAACTCAGCCTTACTTTTATTTAGAGTCAATCTCTGAGTCTAACCCACTTTACCTCCGTTGTCTTCTGAAATAAATGTCCGGCTGTGTTCTGAATCCTCTATAAGGACATTGTTCTGACGGTTTTGTCACCTGAATTTGTGAGAGTTCTTAACAAATAAGAAAGTATGATCATATAAACCCAATTCTATCATCTTTATGCTGGTTACCTGTTAAGTTTAGAATTGATTACAAACTGCTGCTACTCACACACAAGGCTCTTAATGGTTTAGCTCCCATGTATCTAACTAGTCTTCTAACACGCTACAATCCTTCACGCTCTGTGAGATCACAAAATTCAGGACTTCTGGTAGTTCCCAGAATAACTAAGTCTACTAAAGGTGATAGAGCGTTTTCTTATACACTATTTTCCTGATAGTGTTCGTTGCTCAGACACACTTTCTAAGTTTAAATGTAGATTAAAAACATCTCTTTAGTCAGGCGTACACATATACATAATACTTCCCATAATATTGTGCTCTAGTACATCAGACCAAACGCACATTATCATCTAGTGCTTGCTAATATTATGAACAGCAGCTATGTTAATTCCTCTCCACTGCTTCTCTCTTCTCTTCTACTCATCCCGAGGCATCCAGAACTTGTACCAGCTCCGATTGTCTTCCGCGCCATGAAGATTCTGGACCTCCACTGAGATGAGGCCGACTCTGTGAGGATCCTGAGACATCTAGAGATGTTCCAGTTCCAGTTAGACTCTGCTGTACAAAAGAGGAGCTCCAACTCCATGTGGTCCTTAAGGACAACAGTCTCCTCATCAATACAACATTTGTCAGACTGTATATTTATAATCACACCCTACAGTGTCACCCATATGAGGATGGGTTCCGCTTTGAGTCTGGTTCCTCTCAAGGTACAAATAAACTTTAATTAAACTGAATTGAATTTGATCCTTTTTCCTCTTTTTTTGAGAAAGTAAATCGTCCAAGTTCAATTCACAAAAGAGAGAGAGAGAGAGAGAGAGAGAGAGAGGATACAGGAAGATACACAAAAAACATTGTGTTATTAAAAAGGTCATATTGTCCACAGATGGACGGAGATGAATAATACAGCACAGGAAGTGTGATAATAACTTTTGAAAATAGACCGGCCCGAATAAGAAGCGGCTTAATAAGAACGTCGCTCTCATTTATTACAAGCCTTCTAAAATATTCATAACATTGTCTTTTGTAATAATAGTGAGCTCTTTATCTGCAGAATGATCCGAGAGAGAGAGTGAGAAAGAGAGAGAATGAATTTAAGAGTGCTAAAAATATAGATTTATAAATCCTGATTAATTAATTCCATAATACACTTTTCTCAGAGTATCACCAATAAAATAAATTTCCAAAAATGATCAAAAGCTACCGTCATTTCCTGTTTATTAATGCTCCGAAAACCACCAACAAACAAGCACTAAAAAAAAAAAAACATCTCATGAGATTCATCTGGACTCTAGACTCTGGGACTGTGAGGAAATCTGATTAATGTCTTATATATACACTATACTGGGTTTTAGGGAACGTCTTCGAACATCATGAAACATTACTGCCGTGCTGCTAGCCGAGGCCGTGCAATTCACATCACAACACGATGCTTACTTTATACACCAGATAAATGATTGATACAAATGTTAAAATGATCGCTTGTATTATTACTATTGTTATTAAATGTTAAGTGAGAGAGAGAGAGTGAAAGAGAGAGTGAAAGAGAGAGAGAGAGAGAGAAGGAAACAGAGAGAAAGAGAGAGAGAGAGTGACAGAAACAGAGAGAAAGAGAGACAAGACAGAGACAAGCAGAGAGAGAGACAGAGAGAGAGACAGAAAGAAAGAGACAGAAAGAGAGAGAGACAGAAACAGAGAGAGAGACAGAAATAGAGAGAGACAGAAATAGAGACAAGACAGAGACAGAAGCAGAGAGAGAGAGAGACATAAAGAGAGACAGAAAGAAAGAGACAGAAACAGAGAGAGAGCGACAGAAAGCGAGACAGACAGAAACAGAGAGAGAGACAGAAATAGAGAGAGACAGAGGGAGAGAGTGTGAGAGAGATACTAATAATAATTAGTAATATCAGTATATTTTTTATTTTATTGGCATTAAGTCATTAAAAAATATAAAATGTATGACATTTTTGTATTAGAAACTAAACAACGATAAACAACCCTTTTTACTGCTATTATTGTAATGATTATTTTATTATCCTCTTATTATATTCTGAAAAAGAACCAGATGAATCGCACACATTCTAACACAATATATATATATAAATATATATGTGTGTGTGTGTGTGTGTGTGTGTGTGTGTGTGTTATTGTCGTTATTAGTTACTCTGCTTAGTAGCTTCCGTGGCTTACGTTCTAGTTTTATTTTATAAAGTCTACACAGTAAACATGTAAAACTTTGCTGTAATAAAAAGACGTGTACGTCATTCGGCCTGGTTAGTGACGACTCGGGTAAAGTCACGTCATCACACATCAACAACAAATTAACACGTCGTCCAGCCGAAAGCTGGGTGAAACTGCGTCCACACGTGCGCACACAGCGCTTATTACCGCTTTATGAAGGTTAATAACGGGCGTAGACGCCCATCAGCGGCTCCCACTTTGGAAATAAGATGAGAAATACATCGCTACGAAGGGGGGAAAGTGTTTACACTGAAGATCTCCTGTAAAAAAAACCTCCACACACACCAGGATCCGATCCCCCCTCACACACACACACACACTGGGGCTTCACACGGACAGCTGACTCACAGGAAACACAAAGCGGACACCTACCTGGGCGAATTTGTCGAAATTCAAGCAGATCTCAGTACTTTTAGCAAGACCTAGCCGCCATATTTCGATAACCTCTGTGCGCATGCGCCCGAGCAGTGTTACGTTGTGGACTTTCCACTGAAAGCGCCGCTACAGCGCTGTTTCTCCCACCCGTATTTCGGCAAGCCCCGCCCCCACTGTGCGCTGATTGGCTGCTGCTTTAGTCTTACAGGCTTACATCGCAATAACTAATAGCAGTGACAACATTTACTGTGATGAAATCTCAATGTACACACTCACACACTCACACACACACACTCACACACTCACACACATCATATGAGAATCTGAGTTTGTTTCTAAATTTATTTGTATATTATATAGTATATATTCATTCTTTAGACTTTTTTTTGTTATTTGTTGTTTTTTGTTCTTCTTTGTATACTTTTGTCTGTATAATATTCATTTGCTTGTTGATTTATAAACTCATTAGTTGCAGAAACGAGTGTATTTTATTTTAAACAATTATATATTGCTTTATTCTTGAATCTTTCTATTTTTACTTTATTTGTTTGTTTGTTTGTTGGTTTTTTTATATTTATTTTAATTCCTCTGTTATAACTTACATTTAAACAGCTTTATTTATTAAAATGTTTACTCCTTTTTTTGTAGTCCACGTGTAAACTGATATGCTTTTTTAATCAAAAGATTTATTATTTATTGTATATTTTAATTTAATTAATTGGACACCCATCAAGCATAAAACAAAGCTGAAACCTACCATGGTTAATGTGTTGATATATTATTTCTTTATTGAAGCACCTGTTCTTATTTTATGTTTCTTTTAGACATGAAACTCGTTAATTAGTTCCTAAATATTTAATTTCACAAAATATGATAAATGCTTGTTTGTGACTGTACCTAAGATCACCACACGGTGGCGCTAATACCTTGTAAAATAATGGAAATGAAGAAGATGGAGTCCATCTTTGAGAGCACTCGCTTTTAAAAGCTAAAACTATTTATTGTGTGGGAGAGAAAAAAAATCATTGAACTGCTATGAATTCGCATGTTATGCTAAGATGTCAGGTTTTTTTTCATATTTGTGAGTTATGTTATGATATCAACATCATGTTAATAAGAATATGTCAATTCAGCCATGTTTTTCCAGCAGTAGGTGTGTTGTGTAAAATTCAAAATAAAACCCAGAGACATGATCAATAATTAGAAAGACATTAGAACCCAAATAAAATTTAAATAAAGTCTAGTATTTAGTTTTGACTTTTCGTTGTTGTTGTTTCATTTATAATCCTTTAACTAACTTAAATAACAGTACTTTTTCATGGTTTGTAGTCATATAACGAATGTATTCATGATTATAGATTAGTTAATCAGGTTTTATCATAATTAACTTTGTGAGGTTATTGTGGATTATTTGCAATGCAGATATTCAATCGAACATTATTTATATGTCCCAATATAATATAGATATATAATAATAATAATTATATATATATATATATATATATATATATATATATATATATATATATATATAATATAATATAATATAATATAATATAATATAATATAATATAATACACAGATAGATAGATAGATAGATAGATAGATAGATAGATAGATAGGTATTTAATATATACTTAAAGATGATGTTGATGGTGAAGGTTATGTTATTATTATTATTAGTAGTAGTAGTAGTAGTATCATCATTTGATCATTCATTATCATCATCATCATAATAATAATAATAACAATAAAACAACAACAATAATAATAACAACAATAACTTCATCATCATCATCATCATCATTACCATCTAAAAGTAATAATCATTATTATTATTTTTATTATTATAATATTATTATTATTATCATCATCATCATCATCATCATCATCATCATCATCATTATTTTTACTATTATTATTATTATTATTATTATTATTATTATTATTATTATTATTATTATCACCATTATTATTATATTATTATTATGTTATTATTATCATCATTATTATTATTATTATTATTATCACCATTGTTATTATATTATTCTATTATTATTATCATCATCATTATTATTATTATTATTATTATTATTATTATTATTATTATTATTATTATTATTATTATTATTATTATACCAGAGACGCTATTCCTAATACCTTTTGTTGATTTCCAATTTTTCTAGCAAAAAACATCAGAATCATACTTAAAAATTAAATCTTTTTCCACTGATTGCACGTCCAAGCTAACATCATGTTTTTCCCAGATAATTAAAATAATAATAATGAACAAGTCCTCGTGCGCACTTGGATCTTTACAGTACTCTATTTTGACAAGTTCGGCGACGAGACGTAACCTTGGTCACAAGCCCCGCCTCCTAGCGGGTGATCTGTGTCCCGGTTGGTTCGTTAGAGCAGAGGGCGTGCGCGTGTGATGACGGTGGTTCGTTTTGATTCGACCATGTCACGTCGCTCAAAATAACTGTTGCTATCACCTCTCCAGCCCGTTGACAACTGCGCGTGAGGTTTCCCAAGTATGCAGCAGCAGCAGCAGCAGCAGCAGTGATGTGGTGCTGCGCTCAGGGCTGGAGGACTGAGTGCTCACACATCCCTCTGTATCCACAGCAGTATGTGTGAGTATGCTTTTATTCCGCCGTCTCCACCATGTCATTTATCTGCTTCATCCTCCGTGTCTAAAAGAGTCTGCAGAATGACCAAGAACGCGTTACCCAGTTAAGTGTCTGGTGTAAACATCAGTATTATTATTATTATTATTATTATTATTATTATTAGTGCTGATTGCGTAATTATTCATGTTATTGTTATTATTACTGGCTGTTGTTATTGACGCACTTAACATCACTTTATATAGTGATAACTACACAGCTTTCAATCATCAGTTATAATTCCCATATTCTGTGCTATATATGTGTTAAAGCTCATAAGATGACACCTGTGTTAATAGTCAGGTTATACTGCATGTGCCTGGCTGTTGCAGTGTAATACTGCTGTTCAGCAGAGTCTCACACCTACGCACTTCCAGCCTATTGCGTCGCAAACCAAAACAGAGTTGCAACACTGAACCGACTCTCTGACTCGGTTCCAACTGCTTCACAGCCTGGTCCGACCCCCCACCCCCCCCCAGGCCAAAATCATAGGGAAGAGATAAAGCTCAAGACGAGCCCTGTGTAGGCTGCAGGGGGTCAGGATGACATCATGTAGGTCACTTGATCATGGAGATTTCTGATATTTGGACGTTGCTTTCGCTCACGAATCTCAGCAAAAGCCCACAAGGTGTAATTAGTCTGTAAGATGACTGCTGCAGTGACTCATAGTCCAATCATTAAGAAGCTAAACAAAAAAAACAAACAAACAAAAAAAAAAAACATGTCAAACATGAAAAGCAGCGTTCAGGGATTCTCGGAATTCCAGAAGAACTTTCACACGGACGGATCGGCTCCTCTCGAAAGGTGGCGAGGAACATCTGAACTCTAGAACCCTCTCCACGGATGTACTGTATCATCACACTGTTCTTAATCTTTATGGAACGGTATTAGGTTCGATTGAACATATGTTGACTGACACGTTGTACAGGTGACACGTGTCTTAAAACACGTCACCATCACGTGTGACATTTCGCGTCACTTTCACACGGCAGCCGTAGAGCTTGTAGAAAATCGGCTCGTTCACGAACGGCTGGTATAAATGGACTGGCGATATTATCCCACAGGTTTCCGTCAATGTTTTTCACATCCACAAGAGATTAAGGGTTACAGATTTGATCATAGAAATCCTGAAATCGGTCTGTGTCATAAAAGGGAATCTGAGGCTCTGTTGCATCTCGGCACCATCTTTGCTGTTCTCATAGCTGAGGTTGCATCTACACTTCTGCTCTTCTTCATAACGATCAGTGCTGCTTCTATGGTGTTGTGCACAATGAGGAACGGCGCCAAGAATCATTTTTGAACCTATTTGTGCTCGTTCTGGCTTCTGTTATATAAGGTAGGAGGATGATTCATCGATTAAACCTAAGTGAGTGAGGGTTTTTTTTTATCTTCCTACTTGGCCTTTGCTTTTGGAAAGTTTAGTATTAAGAAGCAAACATTTTATCTTATTATCTGTATTTTATCTTGAATGTACGAGTCAGAATGGGATTTCTTTCTTGACGTGTGTATTTGGCTGGGGTTTTTGTTGTGCATTTGTTATTTTTGCGACACATCTTTTAGAAGCCTGTGTAGTTAATCATTAATAGATCATACAGTACATGGCTCTTGTACATACACCATAAAGCACAATGTACATACAACATAAAGCACACATCTCTAACACTTGACCTACTCGGCTACTCCGGGTATTAGTCCAATTTGCTCTGGAGGAGAAACCTAAAAATAAGCAGTGTGTTAATAATTCAGGTGCATGCTTCATTTCCATAGATTTGCAGTACTGCAATTATCGCGAGTACTGTAGATACTCTTAAATTATGTATATGACTCCGGTTTGTGGAATAACGTATGGAATATTTGGCCACTCGTAATATAATCTGATGTGTGTAGGAATGAAATACTTCGGAACACGCTGTTATAAGAAAATAATCAACAACAGGGTGCATAGATTACTGTTCGACCCGGAAGTTGATCGATTTCCTGCAACATTTGATTCCAATTATACTACAAATTTTTACCAGCACTTTACAACATTTACCCTGTGTTCATTTATAGTTCTGTTTATTGTTGTGGACCATCTAGAAAGCCATCTAGGAAGCAAAGGAACACGTAACGTATTCTATAAACAGCCATCAATGAGCAGCTGTCAATCAGTCATCAGGCTGTCTTTATACACTTGAATTAAAAAAAAAAAAAAATCACAAAAAAACAGCTATGAATTAGCTGTTAGTTTTTTACAATGTGTGACCAGCACTTTGAATGAGATTTAAGAAATTTCATCAACTCTAATGAATGATACAGTTTTCTGCTATTTTCAGCCTACGCCGCTACGTACACGCTGCCATAGTCGGCTTTATTGACCCTTGCCATTTTGTTTGTGCTTGTGAGATACTTGTCATATCTCATGACCTGAATGAGATATGACCCTCGATCCAGGCTTTTTTCCGCACTCCAAACCTCTATTTCACTAAGAGGTTTGTTCCCTTTGCAGAATAACCACTTCACAAACCTCGCTGAATCCGATACTGATCGACGTAACTTCTTTTTTGGTACATGAATGAAAGCACTTCAACACTCGAAATATGTTTTTATTCGAATGGGTGCGTTCGGACCAGAGCCGTTTGCTTAGTAACTGTGGCAAACTCTTCGAATTGTCCAGTTTCAGATTGTCATCAAATTATATGCGAATATTCTGAATGCATATTTCTGCATTTTAGATTTGCATTCGTTACCATTAGAAGGTACGATTATGTCATTGTAATATGTTTTAGAATGAAATAATAACGAATGATGGATTTGGGATCAGACTGAAGGCAGAGTTTAGAAGGTTTCATTGTGGACTTTATTAAATAGACGAAAGGTTACAGTATGCGGCTGATAACTGATTCACAGTCACCGGATGACAGTCTTTAAAATATTACGTCGAAACCAAAGCGCACAGGCCAACAGGTACGTATTAGTTCAGTAACAAAGAGAACATTGTCTAGAGAAATGAAGTATAATTTGCAAATGAATTGGCAAGACTTTGTTAAGCATATTAACAAGTGTCATGTGAATCAAGTAATAAGAATCGATTCATAACCGTACGGCGGCATGGTCATTATTTCCTTCCTGAGCCGGATTCACTGTTTGTATGGAGTTTTTCATCTTCTTCTCATGTCTGACTGGGCTTCCTCCTGGTTCCTCTGGGTTTCCTCCTACCTTCCAGAGGTTGTGTGGATGGTGCCCTACAATAGACTGGAGCTCCACCTAGGGTGTAACAACAGCATCCCAACCAGTGTTTCCTCCATAGCCTCTGGATCCACTGCAACTGAATGAATGACTAATATCATAGCAGTTAGCTCAGAATTTGAGACAAGAGCATGAAACCTCTTGTTGCTGAATGTGGTATTGTTATTGATAACTAATCTACCTCCAAATTAGTGGTACCTGTATCAGACCCTTGACATTAGAACCTGGGGTCTGGGAGTGGATTTGTCCAGATGATTTATGAGTGATGGGATTTTGTTATTGTGTCAATTTCCAGTCAACAAAGTAATTCAGATGTTGACCAAGAGAAAACTGCATCAAGTAAAGTAGGCTTGCCACCACATTGTATGGGTTCTCATGCTGGACAGACAAGATTGATCAGAGACTCGTAGAAAATGTGAGACCTATAAGTGGAAATTAGGATCCTAAAAATACTATTCTGGGGGCACGGTGGCTTAGTGGTTAGCACGTTCGCCTCACACCTCCAGGGTCGGGGTTCGATTCCCGCCTCCACCTTGTGTGTGTGGAGTTTGCATGTTCTCCCCGTGCCTCGGGGGTTTCCTCCGGGTACTCCGGTTTCCTCCTCCGGTCCAAAGAGATGCATGGTAGGTTGATTGGCATCTCTGGAAAATTGTCCCTAGTGTGTGAGTGCATGCGTGAGTGAGTGAATGAGAGTGTGTGTGTGTGTGCCCTGTGATGGGTTGGCACTCCGTCCAGGGTGTATCCTGCCTTGATGCCCGATGACGGGCACTCATGTTGGACGTTTTGGGGACAAAGTTAGGGAGGGCAGATTAAGATGGTTTGGACATGTTTAGAGAAGGGAGAGTGAGTATATTGGTAGGAGAATGTTGGACATGGAGCTGCCAGGCAGGAGGCAAAGAGGAGGTATATGGATGTAATTAATGAGGATATGAAGCTAGTGGGTGCAAGTGTTGAGGATGCAGAAGATAGGGATCGGTGGAGAGAGATGATTCGCTGTGGCGACCCCTGAAGGGAAAAGCCGAAAGAAGAAGAAGAAGATGATAAATTAAGAAAAGACAGCACTTATGTTCATTGTGCTAAATATATATTATATTGCTAAAAGCTATACAAGCATGTGACATGAACTGTACCCCTTTTAAATATTCTTAGTTCACCCAATTTAACAGGACATCTGTTGGTTACATGGCTCTGGAAAGTTTAGACAAAGAACTAGAATCCTGCAGCTATGACTAACATTGGAGAAATTTGACAGAAACAGTCATATTTGACTTGGACGTTTGGTTTCATTGCTTTAAATAAAATACCTCAGGGTTGTGGGCTTGGTAGAGACAATGCAGGATTTCTCTGTAAGTAAGGACCACTACAATTTAAAGCATAAACAAGCACAAGGTGCACTAAAAGCCTGGAGGGCTGTAATGAATGAGATGTGGAATCACTGTACTGTAAACTGGGGACATATGTCTTTGTTGGGGGTCCAGTACTGCTGGGTATTTGGGTAATACTCGTACTTGGAGGACAGGACATCTACTTAAAAAAAAAGCTGTTATTCCCAACATCTTACATGGCACGTTGACAGAATGGCTCCTTAGCTGGCCTTGTAAGCATCCACCTCCGTAATCCACCTCCTATTAATGGCAAAGAAGGATCATGATGTCTTGGAATGGAGGTGCTTCATTAGAGAGCAGCATGAGAGTTAAAGCTCTGAAATAAACCTTCTTATCAAGTAGAATTAAATGTTAGCAAACCCCAGGACTTTGTATCGAAAGTGTCGTGCTGTGGCCAGTTAGTGACAGCTTTTAATTGTCCCTTATCAATCTGGCCAGCTTGAGAGCAGAGAATATATCAAAGGAAATAGATAGTGGGTTTGTAAAACTCACACTTCTTTAGCTTGGCACACAGGCTGTCTTACATAAGGCTGTGGAGCAAGTAGAACACACCAGAGACAAGTACTTCTTCTGACGTGTAATAGATTAACATGTTTTTATGTAATGAGCTAGCCACGTATTTAGCATATGTCAAAGGATTTTGTTAACAATGCTAGGATGCCAGTAATAGAGAAAATCTGGCAGGTCCTAAGGGTCATGTGTAATGGTAATATACGGTGTTGGATTTTAGGCCGCAGCGGTCATCACAGTGCAAAAAAAAACAACTTTAGTACTTAAAAGCTTAACCTAACGTTTCGCCTAATATTAAGTAATTCTCCATGGCCAGAAATGTATGTAATGTGTACCAGATAACAGAAATAACAGCACAGTCCATAAACCTGTAAAGAGCATTTGGACAGATTTACTTTACCCCAGTCAGATCTTGGTATGCAGGAGACAACAACAAAGCATTTTCTCAACGATCTCTTTGCTAAAATAAAACATCAGGGTTTTTTTAGTATATTGACAGGAAATTGAGTGCTACACACTTTTAAGGTGACTAAATGTCTAGCAAAGGTACAGTATATCCTCACTATAGAGCAGGAAATAGTGTCTAGTGCGATAGTGCTTTGGTCTTGTGTAACCTTCCAGAGCCAAAAGAGCACCAAGTGCATTAATAAGAGCAACCAACCGCTACCAGTATCAGATAAGAACAGCCGGATCTACAGTAATTGCTTGTTTGTTTCTTTAGCTACAGTAGGACCTGGTCGATAAAGTTCCCATTGATTCAGAATCAATCAAAGCAGAATTCTTTCCTTCTTTCAAGAAGAGCAGTTGCTCTGCTAAAGATCCTGCGACCTCATGCAAGAGTTGTCTGATTGGTGTAAATGACTGCCTAAAATATTGCTGGTGAACTCGAGTTAAAAGCTCTTTCAGTAAGAAGGATGAGGATGAAGGAAACTGTTGTCATGTTTCTGGTAGCAAAATGGTAGTCTGGCAGATGAGATTTATTACACATTGCATCAGAAACCACTTGCAATTCCCACAAGAGTCAGGTGATTCTCTGCATATGTTTTGAAGGAGCCTTCAGGGTCCTTCAGGCTTCCCCTGTGCATACACAGCTGTTTGGAGTTCTACCGAGCCGACCATCTCGGTCCTAATTGTAATTGGGAGAACCCGTGTGGGTAAATGGACCTAAACACTGGAGATCTGATTAGTCATCTTTATCCCATCAATCCTGATGGTATACAGTAAGTGGTCTGTTCCAGGATGTCCCCGCCCCATTCACAGGGCACAAGGGATAATGTTTGACACGTGTTGATCGTACGCTGTGGCCTTCACGGTCAGTAGACGTCAACCAGTTTGAGCACCTACAGGAGAGTTGTGTTAGACAACACTCTGTGCCACCATCATCAAAACAGTAGCATTGTACTGTAGCTCATCATGGCCCAACACACACCTTGGTTTTCTCTCAACTGATTATCAGCCCACTGCTTTTGGATACTATTTTTTTTTTTTTCATAAGAGCTGGTATTTTCACTCGCCTGGCATTGCCTGGAGAGATTTCTTGCTCAGCTTCCAAACATTTAGGAATCTTAAGATCAGACGTACGATATACGTGATTCGAAATCTAGTATTTCCACAGCGGAATTTATTGCATTTCAATGGAAATACTATGAACTCAGTGTGAACTCAGAATGAAATATCCTTCACACAGGAATATCTGGAAATTCATTTTAAACATTTAGACGTTTACATGAAGATGGAAGCTATTTGATAAACTGACCCAGGTTTTCTTAAATATAGATCATTGGAATAAACATGCTTCACCACATAACACACACACACACACTTCTGAATGCAGTTATTTGATCAAACAAGAATACTGAATTATCCTTATTAGAAGCTGAGCTTGGCATCATCGGTTTTGATGAACAACCTTGTCGTCCAACAAACCCATTTGCATGGCGTGTGTTAGAGTCGATTCGCCAACGTTTCTCTCTCTCTCTCTCTCTCTCTCTCTCTCTCTCTCTCTCGCTCTCTCTCTTTCTCACGCTGAGTGATGTGATGCCTCTGGATGGTGCGAATGAGCAGCACAGCCTTCTTCCGCTCGCCTCAGCTCCAGCAGCCCACATCGCCTGGCAAAAATATGGATGCTAAAATCTGTTGTGAAAGCGATGGCACATATAGAGTAGCCAGAGACATGCTGACTCCACATACACATACTATTATGATGACTTAACATTTTGAGAGCAATTAAGCTTATTTTGAGTAAGTTACTTATGTTTAGACTATGTGTGTGTGTTTGTGTGTGTGTGTGTTTGTGTGTGGGAGACATCAAAGACAATTTAGAACAAATTTACTTGTGGGTTTGACAACATGATCATTTTTCACACCCTATGACTAATCGAAATGCTTGTTAGTATTTTCTCTTTCAGGACCATGACAGTTAGATAAACAGATTTAAAGGAAAAATCCACGCTTGACGACCTTTACGTCAGTTATTTTTATTTGAACGTCTTTCCCCGACATGTCAGTGGGATTTTGACACTTACCTCACACATCTATACCTAAAGAGAGCAATGCAGCGGCGCTTTAGTCTTTTAGGGTGTTTTCACATATAGTTCGTTTTAAAAGAACCAAACCCAGTTCACTTAAAGTGAACCAGAAAAGGAACTAGCCGAATGTGACCTCAGTCCGTTTGGTGTTCACAATATAGTGGACTCAAAAGAGAACCCAGTTCTCTTTTTGGTCCTCTTTAGTATTGAAGTGATCTCAGACCCTTTCGTGTTCACACCTCAACTTCATAAGAACTCAGTTTCAATTTCAATTATCAGTACTCAATTTCATCCAAATCGTCGTAGAACGGACAGGAATCCTTGATTTCAGCAGACTCCCCACTTCGACGCATTTTATCACAGGTGTTCATGTACTTCTGTCGTAGTTTTTTCACTTTTACGCGACATTGTAGTGCTGTTCTGTTGTACCCCCTTTAATTCAGTTTTTGAGAAAACAGAAGAAATACTTTTATGTTTTTATGTGTTGAGAATAGTTGGCATTTAATGCCATCCTCTTTCCAAATATCAATAAGTGCACAGCTTTCTTCATAAGACCACACGACTCCGCGACCTGCCATGGCGAAAAAGTTTTGTGTTTTCAGCAGTCACAGTGACGGAACACGGCTGCAGGTATGGCAAGCCTCCAGGGACATTTGGCGAAACGAAACGCAAAGCGGACCGGGACCTCATTGCTTTCACGTGTCACACATACGTACATAAGTACGGTTCGCTTCTGGGTCCTTTTAAGGGGTCTCAGATCACATGGTGATCAACGAACTAGGTGTGAAAACACCCTTAGACTCTCTGGGTTTCTGAGATCTGAGACACTCACTAACTAGATCGCTAACTAGATCGCTAACTAGATCGCTAACTAGATCGCTAACTAGCCGTATCTGTGTTGCATTCTGGGAACTTTGAGTTCAACCTTTGCAGCAACGTCTCTGCCCGATTTCTCATTAATATGACGTGAAATGTCACCAGGAAAATTCCTTAACAGTCGTCTTCAGTAGAGACTTTAACACAGCTTTGTGTTTTCCCCTCGGCGGTCGTCTCGGCACAATCACGGCTCACGGTGTTAGACATCTCTAAAGGTCATTTTTAATAGCTAATGATCGTTTTTTTTCGTGGCTGATCTCTGCATTTCAACGGCTCTCGGCTTCTGCGAAAAAGTCTCGTTGTTTGTTTTGTAGAAAGTAAACACTATTTTTCTTTTTTTTTAACTCTAGCAAATCACAGATTTTACAAGGAGCAATCCGACAGGTGCGTTTATTTATTTTTTTTCTATCTTGAGGATTTTCTGTTTTGTCCTTAAGCACTGCCTCAGTCCTCACTTCCTGGTGGTGGCAGATGTTTAGCAGATCCAGATCTCCGTACAGATATTTAGCAGACTGGAAGCAAGTCATTTGATGTTGAGTCATAGTTACGCAATGGTTTTCATTCAGCAGTGACCTCAAACCTCTCGCTCACATTCACAGTTCATGAAGAGGTATGTTTACCTCGATCAGGAAGGAAAAGGAAGAGGAGGAGGCAGAGGGGTGTTTTTCTGAATCTGCTTCCTCGGCTTAGAGCTAGCAGCAGAAACACTAAGGGAGAAAGTGTGAGAGAGAGAATGAGCGAGAGAGAGAGAGAGAGAGAGAGAGAGAGAGAGAGAGAGATTCAGAAAAAGCAACACTGCTAGATGGGGAATTAAATCCTCTTTTCTCTCGGCAGATGAGATGAGATGAGACGAGACAAGATGGTTGGTGATACACATAGTGCGCTTCGCCTAATATATCTTAGTTGTGTCAAGCAGTTTTTAAACAAATGAACCAAATTAGAAATCTCTCACATCGCCATTATGGGAGAAATTAAATGTTGGGCCATGACGTTATGGGAAAATAATCAACGACAGAATGCCGGGGTGCGGCCCAATGTTGTACCGAAAAGTCTTAACGGCATGACCAGTGTTTTATTCTGCTTATACCACAGTTTCTTTTACAGAAACTTTCCACCACTGAGAGCAAATCCATCCAGCTCTCACTTCAGAGATCAAAACACAGTGTTTGATGTTTTCCTTCAACCCCATAACGATCTGTTATTCTGTGTCCTCAGATGCAAGTTCGTACTTGGAGGAAGTGTACAGAACGTTCAGCGGTCCGGTCTGATCGGACCACCTGATGCCACCAGGCCACCCTATGCCCGCCTGTAACCCCGGAGACGACAACCTCTCACCCGCTCAAACTCCGCCTCTTTCGGCAAACCAGCATTAGTCTTGATGAGGAACCCTGCCATCTGTGATGTGATGAACAAGTTTGAGGTGCTTGGGATCGTCGGGGAAGGTGAGGGTCCTTCTGGTTTAAGTGTATTCCAGTTCCGTCGTCTGTTTCGTTGTCTTCATGCAGACTTTGACTTAGTTGATACTTGAAGAAAGAAATAGAGATTAAGTAAGAACTGCCCTTTGGTTATTCATAGAAAATGCTGGTATCCTCATGAACTTGATACTTGCTGTAGTAAAGTGTTTATTATGCATCCACTCTGAATTGTTGTATATATTTCAGTTGCCCTTTCTTTTTCTTTTTCTTTTTTTTTTTTTATTTTTATAATGGTCGTCTCTTTAAAAGCTGAAATGACATTTATAGAAGTGGCGTACATGTAAAATGATTAATTCCTCTCACTGCTCATCTGTATCTGTCAACAATTCCTGGCATCTCCTTTATCTTCTAATAAAGCAGCTCAGACAAAGCTAAAGTGGGTCACCACAGGAACAGCGTTCCTCCTCCACGCTAGCGCTGAAGTGCACTCAAACCCTCTGCCCTCTCTCTCTCCTTCACCATTCTCCTAATCCCCACTCCCTCTCTCCCAAATCCCCCCTCCATTCCTCTCACCCTCTGCCCCCCCGCTCCTACTCCCCCGTGCCTAGACCCTCAGTCGCTTTCTCATACTCTTCTCTTTCACTCTCTGCCCCTCCCTCCCATTCCTACTCCCCCTTCCCTACACCCTCTGCCCCTCCCTCTCCTACTCCCCCTCCCTTTCACTCTCTGCCCCTCCCTCCTTCCCTCCATCACTTTCCTACTCTTCCTCCCCTACACCCTCTGCCCCTCACCCTCCATCTCTCCCACCCTCTCCACCCCCCACACACCCACACCCACCCTCTCTCCCTGTCTCCCTCTCTCCCCCTCTCCCCCTTCACCCATGCCACATCCGTTTTCTTTACATTTTGCATGAGGGATATGGGAGAAAGCATCTGGGGACCAGGCTATTTTTACGCTTCTCTCTGTTCATGTAGTCGACTCTGATATGTAATGAAGAGTGAGAGAGGAAGCTGGATAGAGCTGACCAGTTACTTTACTGCTGAGATACAGGAGGCGATACACGAGGGCACGAGTCCCAGCTGAGTCACTGCTCACAGGTTTATACCTGTTACATTCAGACATAACATCACACACACCGTTTACACTGCACTCAATCAGACAGACAGACAGACAGACAGACAGACAGACAGACAGACAGACAGACAGACAGACAGATAGATAGATAGATAGATAGATAGATAGATAGATGCATGAATAGATAGATAGATAGATAGATAGATAGATAGATAGATAGATAGATAGATAGATAGATAGATAGATAGATAGATGAGTTTCTCTTTTCTGGCTTAATCACAGATGGAGTTCTCAGGGGACGTAGCGCTCTGTGCAGGTAACATTACTTTACATGGAGTGAGCACTTTATAGTGAAGGTCTTAAACTTCATGGTGTGTGAGTTATAAACCCAGTGTATCTCTACTGTTCATATTATCTGTATTAAATTATATTCTCTTTCTAATGCATCTACATCTATGAATCAAATCACTAATTAAATGAATCATTGACTCACTGACTCACATTTGGAAATAAGAGGAATTGTACAGATGTTCCTCTACCTGAAAGTGTCCGGATTGTTATTGTGCGGTTAGTCAGCACAGTGATGTGTGCATGTTGAAATGGAAGTGATCAGATGAAAGGGTGTTAAGTTTTGTGATATTAATTGTTGTTTACTAGGTGACGACTGCAGAAACACCAACGAGGCTCGTGTAATTATTGTTGTGTGGTGGAGTAAACCAACACAGAGCAGGCTGATTTTTGACAGGGTGTTGTGCTGACTTGCGTGTATGCTTGCGTGTGTGTGCCTGTGTGTGTGTGTGCATGTGCGTGTTTCGGCGTGTCTTCATCACCACGCAGGATGATTTTTAATTACAACCCTGGGGCACTTTCAGCACTTAAGGTGCAAGAAGATGATAAAACAAGTGTTGGTGGTGGAACCAACTCTCTGTTACAGCACTACTGTGTGTGTGTGTGTTTGTGTGTGTGTGTGTGTGTGTGTGTGTGTTTTAACTCGTATTTTGGCAGTGATTACAGCCTGCTGTGGATTCAGCTGTCAGAGGAGTGGATTTCATTCTGTTTTTGGCCACAAGCATAACCCAGTCTTTAGCATTGCCTGTCTCTAGCATAGCATTATTAGCCCGATCAATTAGCATAACACTAATAGAAGCTGGATTTTGTCAGTTTTAGGTGAGTTGATCCAGAGAGGCTATAAATTGTACCACTCAAAAGTATGTACACCCCTCAGATATAATTTCAAATATATATATATATATATATATATATATATATATATATATATATATATATATATAAATTGCAAACCAAAGCTACTTGTTTGAGTAAATGATTTTATGATTTTAACGGCATTTGGCAGACGGACGACTTGCATCGATCCTCATTTCATACAGCTGATTGATTGAGTGTTAAGGACCTTGCTCAGTGGCCCAGCAGTCTTAGTTTGGTGTACACGGGATTCGAACCTTGATTAAAAATACATAAACAGAACGCAACAAGTTTAAACTAGTAACTGCTCTGAGACGGTGACGTAATCTTTATAAACCATTGAACCACTGATGTTTTGCCAACACATGTAACCAAACTGGTCTTGAAATGCCACTGTAGTTTTCTTTTCTTTATTCTTCCATCCTCTCACGTGTCTAATCATGTCAGTGCTTTTAGATAGATCGATAGCTGTGGAGACTAAGTAGTATTTTCTTTTTTCAGGTCAAATGTAATATGAAGTTAAATGTAATATGAAGCTAATATTAAAAACCAACAAAAGTAGGAGTAAAGTGAAGCCAGAGTTCAAGAGGAAACATATTTATGGTGGATCAAGATCTTGTCTCCCTTTATGGATCAGTTTTAACAGGGCACTCGAGTGGTATAATGTTGCGTTCGTCCGTCTCTCGGAGCTTACCGAAACAGGTGAAAAGCTCAGTCTCGTGCAAATGAGATGCAAAAATAGGCAGGTGATGATATCATGATTTCGAATGTGACGTAGGATGGGGACTTTGTCATGGCCCACAGCCAGACAGCACAGTGGTAGTAACTAACCCCTGAATTTGATTCACGACTCGCTCTCTTTCTTATACGTTATTGTTTCCATAGTAACCCCAGGTCAGGTTAGTATAGGTTATGTTAAAGAGACTTAAAATGTCAGTGTATGTTTGTCCCATCATTCAGTTCATTCATGTCGTAAAACGTCTTCGTCCCAGCTCCCATGGGCCCCCGGGACGTCTCCCGACAGGCAGAGCGACGCCAACACGCTGACATGAGCAGCCATTCATGCTTCACGTCGCATTGAGCCGATGAGACTGGAGGTGCGCTCAGGCAAACTAATCGTCTCTCTCAATCACTCAGCACACGCCCACTGTGTGTGTGTGTGTGTGTGTGTGTGTGTGTGTCTTCATCACTGTGTCCTAGTATTATTGAGCTACGGAGAGGTCAAGATAATCGCATGCAGACAGAAGAGGTTGTCTGTCACTGTCGCATAACAGACGAGAATTTATTACATTTATTTTAAAGGTTCATTTAGTTTATTTAGTTCCCTACACTTAGGCTCATACGATTCTGACCGGCTACCAGAACTAATAGGAAAATTACCAATAAGTATAGGAACTAATAGGAAAATAAGCATTTGTTTCTGTACCTACTCGATTCAGTACCTTCTGCATTTCATTCAGTACCAACTTGATTCAGTACGTAAAGCATTTGATTCAGTACCTACAGCATTTGATTCAGTACCTATTGCATTAGGTTTAGCACCTACTGCATTTGATTCAGTACCAACTCGATTCATTACCTACAGCATTTAATTCAGTACCTACAGCATTTGATTCAGTACCTATTGCATTAGGTTTAGCACCTACTGCATTTTATTCAGTACCAACTCGATTCATTACCTACAGCATTTGATTCATTACCTACAGCATTTGATTCAGTACCTACAGCATTTGATTCAGTACCTATTGCATTAGGTTTAGCACCTACTGCATTTGATTCATTACCTACAAAAATGGATTCATTACCAACTGCAGTTGATTCAGTATTTATAGCAAGTTAATTAATATGTACTGCATTTAATTCAGTATTCAATGCATTTGTTTCAGTACCTTCTGCGTTCAATCTCATATCTGTTTGATTCGATACAGAACCTACAGCATCAGATTCAGCACACTGCATTTGATTCTGTACCTACTGCAGTCGACTCAATACTTAATGCCTTCAATTCAGTTCAGTACCTACTGCATTACGTACAGCGTTCCATCGAGCGCCTACTGCTTAGCTGTTGATACAGTATGTACTGATCAGCGTCGGTATCCGTGTAGCATGAATGTAATCCGGACACACGACATCCGCCACATTGCGATCGTCATGTGACCTACGGCATCATAATACCTGCAAAACCCTTTTTCTTGCTTTAATCTTTAACCAGTTAATAATTTACTCAGGTATTGTTACACAGATACTGTTTATCCACAAGGGACAACATTTAATATCTATAGCGCTTAGACCCAGTTGCCCCCCTTGCATTATGGGATAGTGCAGTGTCCATTTTTTCCATACTGTAGAATCTCAGAAGAAGCATCAGGTCATGTGGGAATTTCTCATCTACGGTTTAATGAATACTGAGACTGCAGAGTTACTGCTTTTCTCCTACTGTACAGCAGGGCAGTGGGGATATTCGGACGCAGCTCGTGAGTCACAGTCTCTGTTTGATTCATACATTTTTACACCAGGGAAAATTTTATTTCTTTCACTTCTTTCAGCAAAATCCCAGACGGTTAAGTGCTTCCTCTATGTGCTTCTGAAGGAAGAATGACATTATGAAGCCTAGCAGCCACTTTCTCAGCTGGTTTCCCCCTGGAGTATGACTTTAATCAGTTTAATTAGGCCTTTGCCGTTCAATTGCTAATGGAGTTTTAGGCTGAGCTGGGAGCGGGAGATGAGACGTGTTTGATGCTGGATGAAGCCTCACGATCAAATGTGAAAGTGAAAATGTGTCTGACTGCTGGCGTGAACATTCAGCAGTGTGTAACCTTCTTGAAATAACATTGGGTGGAAAAAAAGAACAATGTTTCTTTAGTTCATGACTCTGTCTGCTGTATGTGATCCAAATTTATGGAGCAGATTTAAAAATTGGAAAGACGGAATTTAATTTGCTTGCTTTCGTCTGTTTTGACATGCCTGCAAGTTCCTGGTACTTAGTCTTAAGGTCTTAATCCTACTTGTCCAGCTGAGACTGAAAAACTAATAGTCAGGAAATTTGCTTGTCCTTGGAATATATTCCTTATATTCCGTATGTGTTATTTAGTAACTGTGTGAAATAGCGTTACGCTGAAAAGAAATAACAGTAAAAGACCAAACTCCACTCGGTACACAGTATACCTGCCTTACGATGAGTTCAAGTTGTCTCATGTCTCACCATTTACGAGATCCCCTTCTTGCACTTTGTAACCTAGACGACTGCATCCTTCCGAACAGCTAAAAGCCACCTATTGTATCCCCGAGCTCAGAGACACCCACGATTGGCCAGTGTCACTCTAATGGACAGTGGGAGAGCGTAATGCTGTCCATCTGACCCAGAGAGCACAGCCAATTATGCTCTCTTGGATTCCGCGGTCTCACATTTTATTCCCAGACACGGAGGTTATGTAAAGTCTGCGCCATATCTTTAAGCTCATCTCCCATGCAGAGTCGCAGGCAAGATAATGAGGAGGATTTTTTTCAACCTTGCATCTGTAATTGGTAAGACTATGATGCAGGTGTCTGTCTCTTGTATTGTCACGGTTTTGTTAACGTTGCACGTACTACAAGAGTCTTTCAGTTGCTGTTTGGTATAAAAGCAATGCCGAAGCCTTGTTGAAGAGATACCGAAGGAATCCGTTGAGGTCCTGGTCGGGGTTGTGGTGGATCCGGACCATACAAACATCCAAGCTGAGGGATTCTGTGCTCAGAGTAGGCTCAGATTCATGGTCTTTGGCTGAGAGGAGTGGAACTCGATGTGTCCTTTCGCTATCGTAACCCTTCCAAGGTCATTCTGACATGCTTTTCTGCTCAGAAAGGTTCTTAAAATGGTCATGTGAGATACCATAAACATCCTACACACCATTCTGTGTAAACTCTAGAGTGTCGTACCTGAGAATCCCAACAGCTCCTAAAGTACTCAAACCGCTGTTGTAGTCTTGACATTTTCAGATGCTTTTCTTCTCATAACGGTTCTAAAGAGTGGTTATATGAGTTACTGTAGCTCGAAGCACTCTGACCGTTCTCTTCTGATCTGCCTCTGAAATAACGCTCGCCGAATGAGACTTTTAGTTGGACGTGTTATGAAATCAGCCGAAAATCGCTGCAGCCTCTAAAACCACAAATGAGCTCTCTATCTAATTTTATCATGTTCCGTGACCTTTTTTTAAAAATAAATGTGCAGTCAAATGGATACAGGTGCTTTTTTTTTCTCCTAAATCAAGCAGAGCCTAGTTTGGTTTCATTTCCTGTTCTGACTCCTGGTTTCTACTCTGTGTGTTTTGGTCAACTAATTCATTATACAGATTATCGCTTGCCTTTTTCAAATAGTGCAACAGGATATCTCTTCTCCCAACCTTGACGTGCTCCATTTATACACACACACACACACACACACACACACACACACACACACACACATATAGATGTAGACCTTATACTCACAGTTCTCAAAGATTCTATAGGACAGTTCTATGTGTGAAACTTTAATGCTCCTGGATCATTAACCCATATCAATTTGGATCACTCATATGACTCAGCTTTTTGTCTTTGTTTTGCTATAAAGAACACGGGTTCAGTGCCCTCGGGTGGGTTCAGTGCCCTCGAGCGGGTTCCCGAGAGTGCAGGTTGCTTTATTACCCTGAATGCCACATTCTCTCAACAGAGGTGACCTCATGTAAATGAACTCACCACTCAAAGTCAACGAACAATCGATTAATTTGTACAACAAAGGTCTCCTCTGAGTTAATTCATAGCAGGGTCTGTGTGTGTGCATGTGTGTGTTTGTGTGTGTGTGTGTGCGTGTTTGTCTGTTTGTGTGTGTGCGTGTTTGCAGGCATCAGTGAGAAAGTGAGAAATTCACCTTTATGATGCTTTAACACATGATAGCTGTGAACTGACACCATTTTACATCTTTTCTCCTCTCTCTCTCTCTCTCTCTCTGTCCCTCTGTCTCTCTCTTTGTCTCTCTCTCTCTCTTTCTCTCTCTTTATCTCTCTCTCTCTCTCTCTCTCTCTCTCTCTCTCTCGCTCTCCTTATGTCTCTCTCTCTCCTTATGTCTCTCTCTCTTTGTCTCTCTCTCTCTCTGTCTCTCTCTCTGTCTCTCTCTCTCTCTCTCTCTCTCTCTCTCTCTCTTTATGTCTCTCTCTTTATGTCTCTCTCTCTCTCTCTCTCTCTCTCTCTCTCTCTCTCTCTCTCTCTCTCTCTCTCTCTCTCTCTCTCTCTCTGTTTATCCCATGCAGGAGCATATGGAGTCGTGCTCAAATGCAGACACAAGGTAAGACCCGAGAGCTGTTTATCTGTTTGCTTCAGAAATCTAATAAGGCTTTTTTTTTGCACCCATAACTCCTAAATGTGGACTTCCAAAGCATAATATATCAATAGTTGTTTTTCTTACTAGTACAAATAACCTAAAAATATGTAGGTCATATTTCAGATTAATTAAGCAGTGACACTCTTCAGACTGCTTCTGTGTGTTTACACGAGTCTTAAGAATGCACCCAGGAATGTCTCAAGTCTTGTTCAGGAGAAAGGCTCATAATTATAGGTTTGTTTTCATACAGAAGTATTCATTCTGAACCATGGAACGATCCTACGTTCTAAATGCTAAGTAATGTTACGTTCACGCAAGCAGCGACTTGCAGTGGCGAACAAACAACACGAGCGACAGCTGTGAGAGATAGATGTGGGTGTGTCCAGCGATGCGACGAATTACTTTACGCAAATATGGAGCGACATGATCCTCGACATCTGAATTTCACAGCTGAATTTTATCCACAAACAACAAATCACCCTTCAGAATGTATAATTGTTGTCATAGTTTCATTTTATCATGAAACCACGACAACCAGAAGTACTGTAGGAACGCCTACTGGTGACATCATAGTGCTGGTAAAAAAAAATCGCTGTATGCGTGAGCGTAATTTTTATCCAGCTAACAATAACAACCTTTTTTCGAACATCACTACACAACAGAAAGTAACATGAAATGTTGAGCCAGTCAATCACTCTGTATGCAGCACAAAATGGCGTTTTCTCCTGAATGCGTCTAGTTTTGGAGAAAAAAAGCCACATTTTCAACAAACATGCGGGAAAAAAAAAAACAAAAACAGCTTTTTTTGTGAAGGATGATGCAAAACTGCTACTGCAAAAAAAACGGGGTTCCAAAAGCATAACAAGAAGAAATGTAGTAAATTACCATAAATATAATGATGGAAAATGTATTAGTTATGAAGGCGATGAATTAATTTAGACGTGTCAATACGTGTATGCAATGCTAGATAACTCCAACAAGCTAGCATACAATCTAATCACACTAACTAGCTAGTCAACTAAAAAACTCATGAGAGTTCAATTCAAAGAAAAACAAGGGAGGAAAACGACTATGCTAACAGCTGCAAATGAGCTGATTTTTCTAGCATGTTAATAATTTCACGAGTAATACAGTAATTAGACTAGGAAATATGAATGCTAGCAGTGTCGGCCATCTTATCGAGCGAAACTGGTCAGTATAGATGGCGTCTGAGGCGTTGTTTCTTGTACACGGATGATAACGGAGAAAAAGAAACAAAAGAGTTGTTGTAGTTCACTTGCTTAACCACTAGAGCTCTAAACTTGACTAATACACCTTTAACGGGAACAGATTTCTGACTTTCCACTAGGCTTTTTTTGTAAAAGTACTGGCCTACTTTCGCTGCACTGTGAATTTAGGTCATTTTGGAATAACGGCTGATTTCACCAAGTGAAACATGACGCCTGTGAGTTTTTCCCCGTGTTGATATGATAGCGTATCTCAGCGGCAGAGTGCCAGCAATTTTAGATGCTCTATTATTTCTGGCTGTTTTTACATCACGGCTTTTAAAATTACTTACACATCGGCACTGGTTGCATAAACACCGAAGTGGCCCGCTTGAGCCTGCTCATAGATCATTTGGACTGAAAGAGGCTGAGATTCGTAACAGTGTATTAAGTGTCACGTCCCAGAACATCTTCCACGAGCAAAATCACCTCTTAGGGAGTTTAACTCTATAAATAACTTTGGTGAAGCTACAAGCATAGTGCTCAGTCCTCTGTCCCAGCGCCCCATGGCTCTTCGCTGCCGGCCGCAGCAGATGGCTCAGGCTAAATCTGCTCCAGCTCCATTCTGTTAACATTGGACTGGGATCCAACCCTCAGCCCCATGCTGTATGGACCTGCTGGCTGTATACTGTATTTGGACCATCTGGCTATGTTACTGTCAGAAATGTTGCTTGGGGGCATCGGTGCATTTTTTTTCTCTCATCAAAAAAGGTTGCTTGTGAACTTACAGAAAGTAACCATGGTCTTGCTAAAGGGTCTAAACGCATGATATCCTTTATCTATGGTAGATGGTTTCTGCCAAGAATTTTATCGTACTTCTTGTAAGTTTACATCACACAGCGTTACTTTAGGACCCTGGTGCTAATCAAAGACACAGAGCTGCATAAGATAACACAGAACTAAAGGCTAAAAAAAAAAAACATTTCACATAAATTCACATCCCACAACTGCAAAATATTATTCGATTAATTGGATTCATTTTGTGTTTCTGAGTTGTGTCTTTCTATCTAATGATTTTGCTTCCAATAATTAAACCCCAGCACTGTTGAGAACAGAAGCGGGAATCGTCTGAATTCTTGCTGAATTGCAACATAAAAAGGTCTCAAAAGGAAACTGAGAGACATGTCTGTCTAATACTCCCTCATACAGTGTATGTGACAGAAACAAGCTTTCATATTTATGTCCCAAGACAAAACGATAAATGTATTAGCGAGCTCACCAAGCAAGTCAAAGTGTGAAGGTGTGAAGCCCAGTTTCATGTTTTGGTACAGAATGTCTACAAAACACCTTCAGCTCAGGCCTTTTATAAACACTATAAAACAATACAGGACTGTCATATTCTCATATTTATATCTAGCTCATTTATTTCATAGCTTTATTTACACAGTAAAGTTTTCTGGTTGTTGGGCATGCAAACTGTTATTCTGTTGTTTATTCAGTGTTTGTCTGGACATCCGGGGGCACGGTGGCTTAGTGGTTAGCACGTTCGCCTCACACCTCCAGGGTTGGGGGTTCGATTCCTGCCTCCGCCTTGTGTGTGTGTTGTTTGCATGTTCTCCCCGTGCCTCGGGGGTTTCCTCCGGGTACTCCGGTTTCCTCCCCCGGTCCAAAGACATGCATGGTAGGTTGATTGGCTGATTGGTTGATTAGTAGTTCGGATAAACGGTAGAAAATGAGTGAGTGAGAGTGTTTGGACATCTAGCAACTGAACCAATCATCAACACTGTTGTTGTTGAGGCCGTTGTTAGCCCCACCCACAAGTGTCGTTAGGTCATGAAAGAAGAAAACAAAAACCTCTTTGGAACTGGAAGGGACCAATTTAAAAAGCATGCTGGGTGCCAAAACTTTTGGTATGTTAAGGAACAAGGTTTTTTTTTGTTTGTTTTGTGTTGTTTTGACTTGGCTGTCATCGATTCATTTACTAAATTGTTTGTCCTGTAGGATTTTATGCTTGTTCTGGATTTTGTTTTATTTGGTCTTGAAAACCGGAAGGCAGACTAAATAAATAACAGTTTAGTCAATTCAGAAAGTGTACTAGCGGCCTATATTTAATGCTGGTGTCCTCTTTTATTTGCTAGTTACACAGATTGTGCTGTACTCTGTGATGCCTTGAGGATGTGAAGTGTCTTTCGTTTCTTACTGCTCCACATTGCTCGCAAGCTCTACTTCTCTCGGTTCACAGAACGATGTTAGTCCGACTTTAATAAAATGTCACCTTCTCGAAACAAAGAGACAGAAATAACATATCCCTGCATGTATGAGAAGAGGCGAGAGTGTATATGGCCCTGTGTCCACGTCGCAGCAGTAAATGCGTCATTAGCAAAATGTTGCTGTTTCCCGGAGTGTGTGTGTGTGTGTGTGTTGTGTGAAGCCAGCAAAAAAAAGACTCGAGAGGTTGCTGCCTGTATAGAGAGCTTCGGTGCATCCGAGCCTGTAATTACCGAGCTTTATAATTCACACACTGACTGATCCAGAGCCAAGAGAGCTCAAACAGCTGCACACAACAGCCTCTTCATTCCCACCTAATACTAACAGGAGCTTTATTCACCCACAGCTTACAACATACTGCAGCACACAGTCAGTGGGTTGTAACCGACGTCGCCGCAATCGCACGTCTTGTTCCCTCAAAGTCATAACGGATTTTCCTTTGTCTTAATTCATGTCTCTGTTTGTTTTGCACTGTGTGTTTCTTCTGATTTAATCGCGTCGAGAACTAGTCCAGATTTTCCCCAAATGACACCCTCAGCCAAAGGCTTTCCACCATTAGGCTTTGCATTCATTTACATGATCGCGAATCTTAATGTTAGTTAGTCACAGACGTTACACTGTCAAAATGTTTGTTCTTTCATTCATTTTCATTAAAAAAAAAAAAAAACTACTTGACTGATGTGTTACAGAAGTCCATAAGGTCTTGGTCCAAACTGAAGATGTTAATTTTTTTTATTTTTTTAATTTCACATTATTTTATAAAAAAAATTCATGAATATTGAACAAGAAAGATTTATCGCTCATACCGAATAGCTGCGATTCGGTCGCAGGTAACGTTGCTTCTATAGAGATTTATAAAATTTATTTTAATAAATTAGAAATTAATATCGAATAATTAACATTCAAGACAAAACATGGCCAAATAATTGGCTTCCCTTGTTTCATTGTCATCTTCATCTGATGAGTAACTGGATGCTTCAAAAGTTGGGAAAAAAGCCAAATCCTACAAAAGCTCCTGTCTTTCCAGAACAGTCTTTAAACTCCCGTCACAGCACAGACTGTAAAATCCAGGAAACTTGTTCTTTGCTTGCAGATATTTAATAAAATTACACCTAACACACCACAGTGTCCCTGAACCAGATCGCCTCCTCCTCGTTCATTACCTCTGCTCCTTAAATTGCCTTAAAAATAAAAGGAATCTGAAAAATGTTGGCTCAGTTTTTGGTGTCATTAAAGTAATGAAGGATTTGGAAGGATCTTTCAGCATTACATCAACAAGCAGACGTGTTAAAGCATCAAATTCGCAGCCTTGAATCCGAGGTCTTGGCGATGACTCAGCGTATTGTAAGCAGACAGGCAATATACAGCCTGGTGACTCTGCTTTTAGCCAAAACGGTTTTCGGTTCTAGAGTGAAAAATTGTAAAACAGAAGACCAGAAGACTTTTCTTCATGTCGCTGACCTGGTCAAGTTCTGTAATTAAAGCAGTAAAAACTGCGACCTTGAAGTTCACCCTATTTCAGAAGGAGCTCTGTTTAGTTATGTGGCAACAAAAAACGAAGATTTCTTGACTCTAATGTTTCTGCTTGTTCTGCTTGGTGAAGGAAATGCTTTTATGCGTGTCGAGAGGCTGCTGGTCAAACTGGGAATGATGAACAGATATCTCTAGATTATAGCACAGTATGTCTACAGGTGATAAAACTTTGCCAGGGTTTTGGTTGAAATTGGTACAAAGCAATAGGTTTGTGAGTAGGAAGTAAACCTCACACCCCCACATCAAGGTTTCATTTTCTGCCTCTGTGGACTGTGGTTTGAGTTGGAGAGTCTGTATGAAAGTGATTATCAACTGCGTCCTTGACTCGAGTGCGAGCGTTATAAACCCAGGACACTACGAACCCGGACTACGCAGCGGAATTCACTCCGGCTCTTGACTTGCTCGGGCTGTCAGCGCTAATCGAGTGGCGTATCATTGAACAGGACTTGGCAGCTCTCTGTGTGGGACACGGTCTGGTAGAGAGGTAACAGTTTCATACAAAGACTCCTGTGTGTCCTGCAGCAGAGGGATGACGGGATGTGGGATTCAGCTCAGTGCGTTTAGTCCTTCTTACCAGAGAGCCAGAGTTTATATAATATAAATACATTATCGGTCTCCCAGTTAGTTTTGAGTCCCTGTTTGAGGACCGATTCAAACCTGACAGTCTCGACACATTTAGTATAGAAGCTCTACGTTGCACTGGAAGATACTCCAACATACCACAAAAGAACTGTATTTTTATTTTATTTTATTTTTTTTATTTTAAGCCAATGGATACTCTTCAGTACTATCTTATAGTTAGCACTGGGGAAGCCCCGCCCACTTCGCCCACACTAGTTCACCAAAAACGTTTTCAAGAATCTGTGAAGTGGGCCTCAAGCGATAATTAACAACATTTAAACAAAAATCTGTGTAAATATGTCTGTTTTAGTGCTTGTTTTTTTTTTTTTAACACAATAATGACAAATTCCCCTTTTAGCACACTGAGCATTTCCTGGCTCCATGAGCATCTCTTTTGTTTGTTTTGCTTGTCTGTTTTACCCGCTGCTGTGTATTACGGCTGTATGTATTTGTTTTGTTTTTTTCTCCACCCCTGTGCCGTCGCTGATGTACTAACTTACTGTGTTCACCTGTTCTGTGTTAACTTATTCACAAGGTCTTTCGTCTCAACATGCATAGCCTGAGCCTTGTTTTTTTTTTTTAGTTTTTTTAGTTTTCTTCGTTTCCTGGTTTCTCCTCACACCTGTTCTTCGGTTTATGTATAAGGATTATCCTCGTTTGTTGCTGCTTCTTTTTTTATCGACCTGCGCTCTGGACTTTGATTAGGTTTCTTTGATTTGAAGCAATATTGCTGAACATATGCGCTCGCTACCGAGGGCCTTTGGAATTACACTAAAAAGAAATTGTTTATTGCTTGTTATTCACGGTTTTATTCACCAGACGGATGGCCTCATGAATAAATTATATTTTACGCTGCTTGTTGCTTCACTTAGGCAGGCGACGACTGCAAAGAGGAACACGAGACTTGTCTTTCTATCAGCCTGTTACTCATATAATGAGCTACGCTTCTGAAGGGTGCTCCAGTTATTTTTTAAAAATTCATATATAGCTGGAAGGCGCTTTCTGTTTGGAAACCAACAAAGTATCAACACAAGATACTTCTAATAAACGCTCTGTCAGAGGTCTGTGAAATTGATGGAGGCCTCTCTATAGAAATATTTCCACTGGTCTATTTTTTTTAATGTATTTTCTCTGCTCAGACTTCAATGCGTCATCTAAAATGGTGCTTAAATGTTCGTACTGACCCATGACTTCCACAATGAATGGATGTGGCCTGAGGGACTTTTCACAGAAATCAATCACCGTCTCCAGCAGAGATCCGTCGGCTCGATCCGTCAAATAAGAGGGCGAGCTTGTGTTCCCGGGCAGAAACTACGCTTGCATTCACTTTTCAATTTACAGCATATATCTATCCATAATTTTTCCAGATTGCATCAAAGATTTTTTTTTTTACTTTATTGGCTCTTGGTTTATCTCACCAATAATTGCACAGATTTCACAATAAGGTTTGATAATAATTTGGATATTTAGATTTGATAATAATTTTGGATACTTTAATAATTTGGATATTTAGAACAAAAAAGAACACACAACCAAGCACAACAGCACCTCCAGTGGTCATTACAAAAATGTACAGAATGTAATGGAATGTAAAGGAACGTCATGTGATCATACAGACTGACACGCCCACTAGATTAAAAAAACAAAAAACAATTGTCTTATGGTATTTGTATTTGGTCAGCAATTATCACACATTCCCACCCATGTGCCATCACTGATTTACTACCTTATTGTGTTCACCTGTTCCATGTTAGTCCATTAGTTCTTATCGTGCAACCCCAAGCCGAGTTTTCTTAGTCTTGCTGTGTTTTGAGTAGAAACTAGAAAAAAAAAAAACAGAACAGAGATAAGTGCTGTCCGGACGTCTTTACTATCCATAGCAATCTCTTCTTACCCACAATGCATCTGCCCTTCTGTCCCAAAGATGTCCTACACGAACAGCTGTGAGGTAAAAACGGGTCACATCGCGGAAAGACTGCTGATCCAGAATCAGCACTGGGGTGCAAAAGGCTAAATTCAGCAGCCTTAAGCAGGATCTCGAGCCGCAGCTGTTTGAACTGCAGCAGTGTTGCGCACCAAGCCGTGTTAATTATAGATCCGTGCCATGAAATGACAGGCTTTTTCACCAATATTAATGACACATATTTAGACCGTCTTTTTTACGTCGTGCTTCCCAGCAGTTCGAAAGAGCGTTTGAAAGAAAACGTCAATTGCCGCACTTTTAATTTTCAGTCTCGTGTAATTCGGGAAAACCAAAGCAAGCTGATTGATGATTACGCTCGTTAAACATGGCGCCATGTCACTCAGGGATTTATCTGTCAGTGTTTTTGCGCTTGCAAACAAATCAATTAAAATGGATCCTGCCTGTCTTGTTTGCCCAGCTCATTTCTTTGTACTGCAAATGACTTCACTTGCCTGTCTGGTTTAATGTTGGAGCTTAAGATAATATTTCTGTGTAACAACAGGCTCGAGCTGAGATTAGAAGACGAGGCTGTGATCTTTAAAGACCGATAGCTCAGTGAGTGCAGCGGCACACTTCAGGCTAACTCCCTGATAACATGTAGGATTTATTTCCAGCACCGAGAGGCGACGATACGTGGAGCTTTCGGCTCCATCTGCCCTTAACGGGGTACTTAATCCTTTGTTGTTTCAGAATCCAAGCTCAGAGCGAGGCAGTTACCCCGGCTGATTACAAGGAAAAAGACTTAACTATGTATCAAACGACAGCATGTAAAATATCCATAATTGCAGTGTGAAGCTGTAGTATTGTCTTCTAACAACAATAAAAGGTGTGACCTGTTTGATTTGATGGATTTACAGGAAAGAGTTACAGCGAAATTGTTTTAAAATATTCTCTTTGTACATTGTTTTCTCTTTTCCTGGTGTGACAAAAATACAAAGCGAACACAAAAGGTTTGATTGAGTGATTACAGCATTTGCATATAGAACAGCATTTTTTTTTTAATTTTTTTTTTTTTGTGAAATTTGACAAGAGAATCTCAGCAGCAAGTTAATAAAGAACTCGCAACAAAGAAAACAAACGTTATTTATTTATTTATTTATTTATTTTACTGAAGATAAATGATATTTAGATCAAGCTTCACAGGTCACATTCAGAGGTGTAATCGAGCTAAAGAACACAATAAAGTCCACAAACACATAAATATCAAGATGCTAATAAAAGGTATGACACATACTATGCATGAAAAAAAAACCCTGAGCTATAATTTCCTGCTCTTACTACTAACACCTAATAAAGTGCTTTTAAAAACAAGTAACAATTTTCAGACCAGGCTGTAATCGATGTGACATGAAATAAATCAACAGCTAGCGTTTTTTGTTTCGTGACCAACAGCATTTAAAGCGTGAACGTGTGGCTCCCCGAGAAAACCCTTCGCTCTGATCGGTTAGACGGAAATGACAGCAATCCTGGCGTCGCTATTCACTATTAATCAAAATAAAGCAGGACAAGAGAAGGAATCGTCCTACAATACAAATAAAGCACGTGAAATAGGTTTAGCCGGCTAGAAAAATGTCTCGTGCAGCTATGATTTGCAGAGTAAATATAAGCTAAATAAACTTTCACTCATTCTTATCCTTGACGATCACTGTCAGTCACTGATGATGAAAATAAGATGCAATGAAAACAAAAACGAACTTTGTTCTTAGTAGGGAAGAAAAAACTATGTAGCTAGTTACCATGTTTAGCTTCAAATAAACTCACATAAAGAATCAGCTGAGTAGCATTTAAGAGTTTTCCTTGAACATTCATTCATTCATTCATCTTCTACCGCTTATCCGAACTACCTCGGGTCACGGGGAGCCTGTGCCTATCCTCAGGCATCATTGGGCATCAAGGCAGGATACACCCTGGATGGAGTGCCAACCCATCGCAGGGCACACACACACTCTCATTCACTCACGCAATCACACACTACAGACAATTTTCCAGAGATACCAATCAACCTACCATGCATGTCTTTGGACCGGAAGGAGGAAACCGGAGTACCCGGAGGAAACCCCCGAGGCACGGGGAGAACATGCAAACTCCACACACACAAGGTGGAGGCGGGAATCGAACCCCCAACCCTGGAGGTGTGAGGCGAACGTGCTAACCACTAAGCCACCGTGCCCCCTTTTCCTTGAACAGATTTATCTAATTCGTTCTTCAGACATTTCACACTCATCCGTTTTCCAGGACATGTACGCCTGCTAGCATACTATTAACTATTTAACTCTATACTATCTACTGTTGTCTGCGGCTTTTTATTATTAATTTTTCATGTATAAAAATACATGAACACATTTTTTGTTGGTTTGCTGAGTTTATAACTCTGTATTATGATTATAGTGTCTGCCTATTTCTAATTAACCATATTATTTGATTTGTGTCAGTGCCGCATGCCACTCGAGTGCCGGTTTAACATAATCCGATTTTCTCCAAAAAAAAAAAAAAAAAAGACAAATTAGAGAGAAAGCAGAGGAACGAGCCAGCGGACCGAGCCACTAATCAGTCCATACGCCATTATACAGAAAGATGAAGACCCTGCTTTAAACGACAGGAGGTTTTTCTAATTAGCTTGTCAGCATTTAATCGCAGAAAGTGAAAGGGAAGTAGGAGTTTATTAGCGGTTTAAAACTGTGTAAGCGTTAGCGTTTAACTTCATGCTCATAAATAATTCAAATGCAGGGATTTAGGAATCGCTGGAAGGCCAAGATCTAGTTGTATGTTTGTCAAATGTACTGTAAATGCTACCAAATTGAAAGGTGAAGTGGAGTGTATTGCAACTTTTGTAAGGATATCTAGATCATCCTGGGTTTGTCACGAATTTAAACTTTATACAAAGAGCTATTTATAGTTGTTTCAGCTTGGTTACATTTTCCCCGGTGGATGAAGGGAGTGAGCCGAGAGCCGGTGGGTAACGATAACTAGACTGGTTAACAGCACACATTACTGTACCGCTCAATTCATCCTCTCACATCCCTGATAACGGCCCTCTGACGCAGCCACAACAATCAATACCAATGTGCCTTGTGCTCTTGCTCTGCTCAAGTCGAACCTTTTTTTTTTGTTTTTTTTTGCTTTTAGCGGTCATCTTGACTCCCATTATCTGAGTCACATTACAAAAACAACAACAGCAACAACAACAAAAAAAGGCCTGTCAGGATCGTCCAAGGACGTCCAACAAACAAGTGTGGGATCAGCCTCCTACGTCTCGTCTTTCATTCAGTCACAAAAACAGATTACTCATCGTTAGCAGGACTCAGTAACGGACGCAGAGGGACTCGGTGGTCGCTGCCCTTATTCGTAGATTTGAGCAGGTTTAATGATGCAGAGTGTGAACAAATCTGCATCTGCAGCCTGGTACATGTTGAACGTGAGATCGATGCAGTCTTGAAGCAGGAGAATGAAGAAAGGAAGGAAGGATTTATTTGTAAATGAGGTCACTAATATACTGTAATATAACTAATATAATACTATGAGATGTAAACTAATAAACTAAAATAATCTCACCCACCTTAAATATAAAATCAATAAATAACATAAAATCGAAGAAACCATAATGTCCATAATTATTTTGCAAATTTGTTTTTTAATTACTAAAAGAAAGTAACACACACTGTAAAGGTGTGTTATGTTATGTTAAGATAATTTTTTTCAAGATTTGGTTTCTAACAGTTGGGCGGTTCGAAAATGTAATTTTCTTTTTATTAAAAAAGATTCAAATATTTTTTAGAATAATAATAAAAAATAATACTTTTATAATAATTACTTTTAAAAAATAATTACTTTTAAAAAATAATAAAAAAAAATTACTATTTAATAGTCATTTTTTTATTTTTTATTTTTTACTCCTTCAGGCCACACATTAATTTTCTTTCAACTTTATTCTCAACTCTAATGTACAGCTCCAGGAGCAGAAGACAGTTTTCCGAACTGGAATAAAGTTCTTCCGAGGCATTGGGGTTCTTTCATTGGGGTCCAGAAACCTGAAAACAGAATTTGCTCGTGCTTTTCTTGTGTCTATTTTTATGACTTAACGTCTTCCACATGTCTCGCTCCACAGTGGTGTTAATATGAAGCTCATATGAAAGTAGACACTCAGGACTTTAAGAATTTGTAGAGTTTCATAATTATTTCTGTTTTCAAAGTATAAGTATTTCACTTCAAAACTAGGAGCCATATATATATACATAGTGTTATAGTGTTGAAGTGTTATACACCGGCCACTTTATTAGGTACACCTTACTAGTACCGGTGTGGTCTTCTGCTGCTGTAGCCCATCCGCCTCAAGGTTCGACGTGTTGTGCATTCAGAGATGCTCTTCTGCATACCTCGGTTGTAACGAGTGGTTATTTTAGTTACTGTTGCCTTTCTATCAGCTCAAACCAGTCTGGCCATTCTCCTCTGACCTCTAGCATCAACAAGGTATTTGCGCCCACAGAACTGCCGCTCACTGGATATTTTCTCTTTTTCGGACCATTCTCTGTAAACCCTAGAGATGGTTGTGCCTGAAAATCCCAGCAGATCAGCATTTTCTGAAATACTCAGACCAGCTCGTCTGGCACCAACAACCATGCCACGTTCAAAGTCACTTAAATCACCTTTCTTCCCCATTCTGACGCTCGGTTTGAACTGCAGCAGATCGTCTTTACCATGTCTACATGCTTGAATGCATTGAGTTGCTGCCATGTGATTGGCTGATTAGAAATTTGCGTTAATGAGCAGTTGGACAGGTGTACCTAATAAAGTGGCCGGTGAGTGTATATTCATAGAAAAGATTAAAAAAAAAAAAAAAAAACAGTTCATTTTTCCTCCACACAGATGTTTGTATCTTCAGAGTAAATGCTGATTTCAAACCCATTCCTGCTCTCTGAGATGCTCCAAGTGTTTGTTCATCTAAAAAGCAGCTCAGGTTTATCTTCAGTGTAAGATTATCAACAGAGGGACAAACACACGTCTCACACACACACTGAAAGAACAAGTACTGACTCATATTAGATCAGACTCACAGACACAACATCGTCTGAAACGTCTCGTAAATACGTTTTAATAAAATGTCAGTTTACTGTTAAATATCTTCAGGTTATTTATACTAGTAAAAATAGAAAAAATGCTCCTTCTCCTTTAAAACTATAAATAATTGATATTTGATAATTGCTAGACCAGCATACAGCTCCTCCTCCTCTTCCTCCTCCTCTTCCTCCTCCTCCATTTTGTGTTTTGTGTGTAATTTGTGGAGTAATTCAAGGGTCATTTGAGATGGTTAGTATAAGAGGGAAAAATACAAAAGAATTCTACATTAATAATAATAATAATAATAATAATAATAATAATAATAATAATAATGTAGCTTAAATACTGTATATTTTGCTCAATGTTTCAAAATAGCTGTCCTTGAGATATGCAACTTATTTGTATTCTTTTACTTTAACACTGTTTTCTTTTCACAGGCATTTTTTAGCCGTGTTGCACGAACAGAACTTCATAGCTATAAAAAAAAAAAAAAAACAGCTGACAGCGTGAGATATGCATGAGTGCACGAGGAAGGCGTTAAAATGAGGCTGGCTGTGACATTCAGGGAAATAGTTTAGTGTGTGTGTGTGTGTGTGTGTGTGTGGGTTTAGCGCACGTTCTCATTCCCCTCTCCTGTCTGTAAAACCTGTTTACCCCGTGACCAAAGCCGAGTCAGTTTATCTCCATTGATTCGGAGTATTTGGTAACAAACTGATTCACGGTGATGTTGGTTGAATTAGAATTTTTCCACAGAAAGGTGGAGATGAAATAATGTATTACGTCATGTGTGTTATACTGTACGTACTGCTTCATGCTGAATCTGTGTGTGTAACTGCAGGAATGAAACACTTAGGGGACGTGCTGTGGTAGAAAAATGATAAACGACAGGGTCACAGTTACTGTCTCGAAGCTGATCGTTCTCCCATAACAGCATCTCTTGATTTGATTCATTCATAAAAAACCTTTTTTTATTTGTGTCAAGAAAAACTTTTTATCACTGTATAGTTATATTTAATGTACACGAGGCAGGTCTGCTCTCCTTCTCTCTATCTGTTATATCTGTCTATCTGTCTGTATCTCTCTCTCTCTCTCTCTCTCTCTCTCTCTCTCTCTCTCTCTTTCTTTTTTCCTTCTGTCTATTCGTTTGTCTGTATATCTGTGTAAGTGTCTGTATATATGTGTCTGTCTGTCTGTCTGTCTTGCCGTCCATCTGTTTGTATCTGTCTCTCTGTCTGTCCTTTCATCTGTCTGTATATCTGTCCATCTCTCTCTCTCTCTCTCTCTCTCTCTCTCTCTCTCTGTTTATCCACCTGTCTGTATATTTGCATCTCTCTCTCTCTCTCTCTCTCTCTCTCTCTCTCACTCTCTCTCTCTCTCTCTCTCTCTCTCTCTCTGTTTATCCACTTGTCTGTATATTTGCATCCGTCTCTCTCTCTCTCTCTCTCTCTCTCTCTCTCTCTCTCTCTCTCTCTCTCTCTCTCTCTCTCTCTCTATCTCTTTCTTTCTTTCACCTCAGTCAGCAGCTACAAAGCCCTGTTTTTTTTAGGCCCTTATTGTGTTTAATGTTATTTTGTGTTTTGTTATATTTTAAGGTGACACCAGTTTGTTCACAAGATCGAAACTGACTCAATTTCAGTAAAAAAAAAAAAATTGCAGTAAAAAGAATAAATTGAGCCTGAAGCATATTAGAAGTGGATTTTAAGATGCTTTAATTTAAAAACACGGCATTGTGTTATCTTCAGTTCTATCGATTGACTTGTGCTTGTCAGTCGTTCCTTAAAACTGATTGTTTTCTTACTTTTGAATATTATAAAAGGTGCCAATAGTTTTGTCACATATGACTGTTCAAGCTTGTTTGCCTTGCTTATCCTGACACCTTGTCACTGCGTCGTCACGCCCAGCCGTGAAATCTAGCTACAGCTGCTGCACATAGTTTAAAGGGCGTGATTAACCTACTTAAAAATGACTAACTGTTTTAAAGTCCAGACACGTCCCTGTAAATCTTCAGCCTGGGTGAGTCGTGAAGGGCGAAAAAAAGGACGTCAAAAAGTGCTCGTTTTGGCCTGATTAGTCAGGATAAAAAAAAAACACATGGCATTTCAGTAACAAATGGTTGAGCCGACAATCTTCATCTTCATCTTCATCCTTATAGTGGTTTTAACACAGAAGGAAGACGCCTGAGGATCCTGTGAGGTTCTTCCATGTTGTAGATCACTCTGACAGCATCGTAACAGGATCTAGAGGTTGGAGCAAGGCATTGGGGATTTCTGATCATTCATTCATTCTCCAAGCACATTAGTGAGATCAGACTGTGATGTTGGGATGTTGTGAGGAGACTCCAGTTCCATCATTAAGGTGTTCGGTGGGGATGAGTCAGAGTCAGTTCTTCTACATCCACATGATGTCTTCATGGAGCTCAGGGAGTTTGTGCACTGCTGCATTGTCATGCTGGATCAGTGTTAGAGCCTCGTAGTTCCAGTGAATAGAAAAACAAAGATATTCTAGAAAATTCTGTGTAGTCTAATGTAGGGATGTACCGATCCGATATTTTGGATCGGTATCGATGCCGATCCAAGCATTTTGAGTGGATCGCGTATCGGTGGTGCGTGACCGATCCAAATCCGATACCCGTGGTGGTTGATTAATGAACAGCAAACATCATAGACTATTGCTTGAACTTATAAGAATAATACATGTATATATTAAATTGCATTAATGAAAATAAATATAATCAATTTTATAGGAAATATGTTGCACAACCGCCTGCGACAGACAATCAAGTTTAGCAGGCGCCCTTTCTTTTTACCTCAGCGCGTTAAACATGTCGCTCATTTGGAAGTATTTTACGCTTGATTCAGCAGAGAGTAGCACTGCAAATTGTAATGTCTGTAAAGCCAAAGTTTCAAGAGGTGGATGTAGTGTTTCGAATTACAATACGACAAATTTAATCAAGCATCTTCAGAAGCATCATGCAAACGAACACATGGAGTTCGCGCAAGTTAAGTGGAAAATGGATGATCCGTCAAAGCAGATGCCCCGTCCCCGCCTGCCCCCGGACCTGCCCCCGGACACCCCCCCGAGAGGGGGAGAACTGGGTGCAGGACAAAGGGGGACGGGGGAGAGGGCGCGGAGGTGAGTGGTGAAGTCGGGGCGAATCCTGAAACAGGTTTATGTCATCGGTGACGTCTATATACTTAGACATGGTTGTTCTGTTGGTTGTCGCAATGTTGCATTGCACTTTTTTTGACGAATGCAAGGTTTACTGTTTAATACATTTTGCAATGTGTTTCAAGAGTTCTAATTTAAGATTCACTTTAAAGTATTGCCTTTTCTTCAGAAAATAATTGAATTTAATAATTGCAGTATATATGGTTTAGATTGTTATACCACTAACTGTTAAAAGTACTGTTTGCTACTGCATTAATACTTTTTTAAGGTTTCTTGTGTTTTCATTTTTCACCCAGTAATGTGCATTATTGTATTTCTTTACCAGAAACAAATAAATCTTAATAACTAAGCGAGTTATATACATTCTTTAGTTTTAAAGGTAGAAAAGAACACAGGTATCGGATCGGTATCGGTATCGGCCGATACCGGCAAACTCTGGTATCGGATCGGAAGAGAAAAAGTGGTATCGGTACATCCCTAGTCTAATGTACTTTCCTGTGTATTGTTATAAAAGCTCAATCTAGTTTGGACTCTAATGTCTGACATGACACCATTTGCCTACAGGATCTTCTATGAATCAAACCAGTTTTATAAAGTCAAATTAAATAGTTTTGCTAACAAAACGTCCCTGGTATATGAAGTGTCTATGTGTTCCGAGGTGTTGGAAATAGCCACTCGCCCTATTTTTATGGGAGCAGGGAGGTTCTTTCTCCCTAATGATGAAAAAGTGGGACAGAAGTGAGTGAACGGGAGAGAAGAGAGAAGCTTTTGCATGGCGTGAGAAAAATAGGTCATTTTGAGTGGGACACTCCACAGTTAACAAGAAGAACTAAAAGCGTGATGTGCATTAGTGGAACAATGAGGCAGATCACAAGGCGACACAGAGGTAGGTGACGGAATAAAAGATAAGGAAAAAAAAAAACAAGAGTCTTGTCCTTTTAACCATCTCTTGTATTTTAGGAAATGGCTAGGACCCTCGGTCCAATACACTACCTGTGGGCCTGTCCTCTTTATTTGGCCCAGACAGGACATATTTCACCCAGTTTGCATTCCTCCCACAGGAAAGTGTGTGTGTGTGTGTGTGTGTGTGTGTCTTTTTGCAAGGTAACCGTGAAACAGTATCAGGAATCTCTGAGATACTTTTCACTCATGCCCTCATGTCTTGTCCTCAAGCGAGAGATCAGCAAGCAAGAGCAGAACGGTTCTGATCCGTTCACCCGTACTGCAGAGAATAACAAAGATTCTGAATAAATAAACGTTAAGGACCGTGACCCTAATAAAGAAACACAGCAGTATTTTCAGCCTGTGCCTCCAGCTCTCATGTCTTACAGTTATTAAATTCAGGTTTTCATGTGGCTTGAAATATCTAATTATAGCTCAAAGTCATACTTTGCGTAATCCAGTCCGAGAAACTACAACTACTGTACGAAGACGGAAACGTCGCGTGACGATGAGAGACGCCATGTGACCGGTTTAGCGGACAGAACTCGTACTGTATAAGCAAATGTTGTGAGGGAAAATTAAAACGTCTCAGGATGTACAGCGTTCCAAAACACAGTCACAGCAGCTACAGCGTCTAAAAAAAAACGTCTAGTTTTCGTGACCTTGTGTCCACTGTCACCTCCACTTCCTGTTTGAACATAGTTTATTTTCATGCTCTATACTAACTGTACTATACTGTCCTCTCAATCCCCTGTGGTCAATTTCCTTCCGACTGGGCCGAGAAATGGATCTTTAACACTGCTCATGGATTTTTTCATGCATGTCCGTATTTCACACCCAAGGTAGAGCGAGCGGTTATCTGAAACGAGATCGTAAATGACCCTGCCTGTGGTAAATCACTCCGTCTGATTCAGCGCTGTTGTCAGCGGATAGAGATAGAGATGTTATCAGATAGAGAAGTTAGACCAGGTTCCAGGTTACAGATCAGGTGTTTTCTATTTTCTGCAAGCCTGAGAAGGAATAATATATACAGATAATAAAACCACATTGATTTGGGTGTGATTTGGATTTTGATTGGCTGCTGAATGATTTTTAGAAAACACACAAATTGAAATCACGTGTCTCACGTCCTTCGTTAGATTTTTCTGAAAAAAAATAAAGCATTAATAAAGACTGGGTTTTAAGTTTTCTTACAAAAAAATCTTGCTTTTTTTATGTTACAGAGTAAATATTTGTAGAAATGTTCATTGCAGAACGTGTTTTCCAGTAAACAAATGGAATGACTGAACACAGGGAATTTACAGTCGGATCTGGAAGCAGGAAAAATGAATCTGAGAGACTTTAACAAGAGACAAATTGCGATGTCTATCTGCGATGACTGGGAGAATCAGAGCAGCTTCAAAACAGCAGGTCTTGTGTCGTGTTCCCATTACGCAGTGATTAGTGCTTACCAAAAGTGGTCCAATGAAGGACACCCGGTGAACCAGTGACAGGGTCATTGGATGGCCTGAACTCATTGAGCCGGTTAGCCAACTGATTAATCAGAAAAGCTACTGTAGCGCAAATTTCTGAAAAAGGTTTCAGGACACACAGAGCATCATGTTGTTGAATATGAAGCTGAGTAGCTCCAGACCAGTCAGAGTGCCCATGCTGACCCCTGTTCATCACCGAAAGCATAAATAGTTGCACACATCTTCAGCTTCTATACACTCCACTGAGTCCTGTACTTTCCTGTAGCATGTGAAAGATCAGAGGCTCGAGACTGCCATCCGTTTGGTATACAGGGTTCATACTGCTCCCTCTTAACACTGCTCCTTTTCAAGTGGCACTCACGACTGATCAAAATAGACCGACAGAGCCATCGTTCTTAAGAATGATGACACCCTGTTCAAGTGCGATTGAAAGGAATTATACGTCATTGGCCAGGGTTCTGCCGCTCTGGATAATCTCCTCCGGACAGGGATAGACAGAGGGAGTGAGAGAGGGAGGGAGAGAGAGAGAGAGAGAGGGAGAAAGAGAGAGAGAGAGAAAAGGGACAAACAAAGAGCGAAATTGTGAAAATGGATAAAAAGAGTGAGAGGGACACAAAGAGAGTGAGAAGGCGAGGCGTCATCTCTGGGTATTAATATCGAGCTGCAGTCTGAGTCCTTGCTCTAATCTACACACTAGACACATTGTCCATGTAGGAACTGTCTCTCTTTTGTTACAGGGATACTGACGTGTGTGTGTGTGTGTTAGTACAAGTGAAGCCTTCTTTATAGTGTTGGGAAAAAGCACTGATCTCTAGATGCCAACCCAGTGCCATGATCCTTTTCAGATTCCTTTTAAAGTTTCTTAGAACTGATCTAAGAATTTTCCGTTAGCCTTTGCCGGTTCCACTTCCGGCAACTGAGTCGATTCGGAGTCGAATCGTTTTTCTTACTGCAGTCAAACCTTTCTAGAGTTTGATTGGACTATTCTCAGATACCATCAGACCGGTCTCACCTCCTGAAGAACTGTGCCAAGGACAAAACACACCAAGGATTATTTTAAAAAGACTGCAAAACCATTTTCAAATGCAGAAACAAAATATACTGCACAATTTGTCTTTTTTTAAAATAAAGGTAGCATACAGGTGCATTTTGTTCCCCATGGTACCATGTGAACGTAGCCTCAACAGTGCACATTAGCGACAATCCTTTAAATAAAGCATCCAAGCATTTTCAAGTATCGGTTTATTGCAGTCAAGAATTTTGCAAAATCCTGCTGATTCAAAGGCTTTAAACCAAATATAATGATTTTCCATTTCCTGTTTAATTAACAGACATTAGCTCAGAACTGAGTTACGATGCTACGTTTGCAAATTCGGGTCTACAGTCGATTCTAGCTGGTTCGGCAACGGAGGCTTAAAGGGTTATGGCTTAAGCCCCCTGCCACTGTTGGCCCCTTGATTAAGGCCCTTAAACCCTCTCTGCTACAGGGATGCTGTTTCACAGCTGACCTTGTGCTCTGACCCCCAACTTCCTAACAAGCTGCAACATGCACAGCGTTCCTGGAATATGCTCCAGATATGCTGAAACTCTGACCAGATTGGTGAAGTGCTTAATTTCGCACAATATTTTATTGTTTTTCAGAACATTCCAGACTTGCCACTCCTTAAATCTGCTAAGAAAATCTCCAGGAAAAAAAAAAACCTAAGCAGATCATGTTCATGAGCAATCACAAGCAGATGCAGGATTTGACAGATCAATTCATCTACTGCTCATCCATGCTGGAGACGAGCAGGTCACCAGGGAGCCGTCACTCACGCCACAAAAGAGTATCAGAGGCACAAGTGTGAGATCCGACATCGCCGTAGTCGCAAATAGCCTGCCTCTTTGATAATTGTCAGATCTCATACCCAAAAAAAAAGACAAATGCCAAGCAGCTGAGGAGAGAAAGTTGGTCTTAATGATGTGAAAAAGACTTGACGTTGTCAAACTGCCTGAAACCAGTTTTGACTCCTGAACTTGCTTTTCTATTGAGATTCTTTAATGAGGTCCAGCAAATGCACCAAAGAAATCTGTTATGATTGACAGGGTCAGAATGAGGACCTGCTAGCACGCTGATCTTAAAGACAACCGGGATCAGAGTTCTTGGAGCAAAAGTCTTTTTGTGTTAATGGATTCCTAGAATCTCTCAACCACAGATGTGTCTCACGGCTGATAAATACGGCTCGGCGGATGCTTTCTGCCTTCTCAGAGGCACTCGGTTAATCACCAATAGCTGCTTTTGAACCCCAAACTGGATTCTTCAAAATGTTTAATACCCCAAAAAAGAGCATATATAGCTCCCAGTTCAAACTATAACAGTTTAGCTGCAACATTTAATCGACTTATTGGACAAATCAGTATAAAAAAATGAAGAAGAAGAAGAAGGCTTTATTATTGCCAAACATTACATTACAGCACAGTGGGACTGTGTTGGCTTTCAGTGTTTAAAGTGTCACGAGTTGTGTTTAGCTGCTTCTGAGCAGGGTTATGAGAGAGGGGCAGGGTTTTAATACTGGTAAATAATTCACACCTCTCCACAATAATGCAGGAAAAAACTCAAGCTATATTGATAGTAAAACACTGCTTAAATCTGCCAAAATCTGATAATTAGACTTTTCTAAACAATATAAACAACTCCATTTATTACCTACAAAGACGAAGCTCCACGATGTTATAAATCATGCACATTTTCATCGTTATATAACACAGAAGAGTCATATCATAACCTCTGCTAAAAAGGTCAGCTGCAATTCATTGTATCCTGGATAACCATGAGAAATGGTCAACCAACCCAATCAAGCACCCAACAATCAAACAGCTTTTTGTTTCATTTCATCGTTCAGTTCATGACGCGCTCCAGATTATTATCAAATCCTAATCTGTGAAGACTTGCATCATTGGTGGTGACAAAGTAAAGGCTTCTTTTGATCTCTTTTCATCTGACCTTGAAATGAAAATAGTGTGGGATAGAAAGATTCTAAAATGGGAATAAACGTTAAGGTTAAAAATAAAAATGAGATATCATAAGATTAGGGGGCACGGTGGCTTAGTGGTTAGCACGTTCGCCTCACACCTCCAGGGTTGGGGGTTCGATTCCCGCCTCCACCTTGTGTGTGTGTGGAGTTTGCATGTTCTCCCCGTGCCTCGGGGGTTTCCTCCAGGTACTCCGGTTTCCTCCCCCCGGTCCAAAGACATGTATGGTAGGTTGATTGGCATCTCTGGAAAATTATCCGTAGTGTGTGAGTGCGTGAGTGAATGAGAGTGTGTGTGTGTGCCCTGCGATGGGTTGGCACTCCGTCCAGGGTGTATCCTGCCTTGATGCCCGATGACGCCTGAGATAGGCACAGGCTCCCCGTGACCCGAGGTAGTTCGGATAAGCGGTAGAAGATGAATGAATGTAGGGAAATATGGTGGAAAATTGCAACAGCTAAACAAATAAGCAGATAAAATTTTGAAAAAGTAGTTTCTGAATACAGCGATTGGATTCGCATATGGTAGAGTGATGTGGTATGAACGGAATGAATATGACGAATATAGAATGCTAGATGTTGTTAAAGTGTTGAAATTTGCATGTAGTGCACTTGTGTAAAATCAGCCATGTTGGGTTGTTTTTCGTGTTCCTCTGTAGAGAGACGTTAGCCTCGGGTCCCAAATTAGAACACAGCTTGGGGCTTAGCATGACTGGTGATGCAGCATATCCATACAACTGCACACAGAAAAACACACACACACACACACACACACACACACACACACACAATGAAGCTGAAGTGTTAATGCCTGGCTTTTACACACTGGGTGTGAAGACGTGCTGAGTGGTTGAGTTGAAATCCTAAACAAAAGAAACAAATGTTAATGTCAGAGAGTGTCTGGGAATCGTGTGTAGGAATATCGGTGATGTTTGACTTCCTGGGAAAGCCCTTTAGTTCCACTACTGTATACTGTAAATACAATTGTTTAAAGCCTTTTGTACACGTCATGTCAACCACATGTAAAGACATTTTTACATTTCATTCTCATATTCTTTTGGTTGTCTGTATTATCACACAGCTTGTGGTTGTTTTTACTTTTCAGCACGTTTGGGACCAACAATGCTCGTGTTGTAATGCCCCGCTTCACATCCCTTGCAACCATCCCCGCTTTTGCATCTTAGCCCTCATGTCTTTTTTTTTTTTTATCTCCTAGGAGGCCGAAAGTAGAACAGAGGTGTTTGGAAGGAGACAGAGCTACAGTAGTATGTGTGAAATAGGACAGTACGGGCAAAGAGACAGGAAGAGATTGATGGGTGGTTCTGTTAGCAATGTTTTATCACCTGCTGCTCGCCGAACATGACAGGAACGATATGCAGCTGTCTTATATTTCTATTTTATTCCATTTTTTTAATCGCACATTTAATCGCACACCTCCTGCTGTGTGTGTGTTACTGTTGTGTGTTTTATGTAGCTTACTTTACCTTAACCATTACCTACACATGATACAATCTGCTCTATAGTTTATAGCGATTATTGTTGTATGTTTGTATAAATTGTCTTTTAGGGGCTTTTTAGACCTGGTCACTTCATGCGTTTTCTGTGATCCGATAGCTATCCGATGGTAAAAAGACCAGGTCCAAATGCCCTTCGAAACGTTTTCGAGACGGATATGAATCCGTTCGTTCAAACCACTTCAGGAGGTGGTCTGGGACGCGTTTCAGATGAAACTGGACAGGTGTAAATGAATGTGGTTGTTCAAGCCACATACGTCAGCGCTATACTCCTCCCAAACGGAAGTACGTCACTCGCAGGTGATCTTTCACCCAGGTGTCTCGTTGGGCCTTAAAATGCGCTGCTGCCGCCAGCGAAGATGCAGCAAACAGTAAATGCTGTTTTTGTAGCATAACCGTCATAACGAGTTTTTCGTCTTCTTTTTGATTGCGTTCTGATTTGCATTTTGGGCGGGAGTAGAAAGATCGGATCGATATCCGATTCGGCAAGACGCATTTATGTGGCCTAATGTAAGTGGAACAGATTGAACAAATCAGATAGCTGTCGGATCAGAGAAAACACATGAAGTGACCGGGTGTAAAAAGGCCCTTAGCCTAATAGGAAAAAGGTGAAATTGAAACATTTTTCATATTTGTGCAAAAAACACTTTTAAATAAAAACAAATCATGGCGAATTATCAAAAGAAAGGTGTAGAAGACAGTGGTGAGAACAGCTCCGCTGTATGGGTTAGAGACTGTAGCAGTGAGGAAAAGGTGGAGGTAGTAGAGATGAGGATGTTGAGGTTCTCTTTAGGAGTGACGAGGATGGACAGGATTAACAACAAGCGCATCAGAGGGACAGCTCAGGTTGGTTTTGGGGACAAGGTCAGAGAGACTAGATTGAGATGGTTTGGACATTTACAGAGGAGGGAGATGGTTATATTGGTAGAACGATGTTGGAGATGGAGCTGCAGGTAAGAGGACAAGAGGAAGGGCAAAGAGGAGATATATGGATGTGTTAAAATAGGACATGAAGGTAACTGGTCTGAGAGTAGAAGATGCAGAGGATAGAGTTAGGTGGAAACAGATGATTCGCTGTTGAGAAAAATCTCCATTCAGTTGTCCCTCGTTGTTAACCCTTTTTTTACAGTACATGAACATAAAAGTCCATTTCCACCACACAGTGATAGTCGGCTTATGGGACATTTTCAATCAGTGTAAAAAAATACAAGTTTATTGCCAAAAGTCTGATCCAAAATGATTCAGGACTCTTTTGGCTTTCAGTGTAAGACAGTGTTTTTGAGCTTCTTATGAACAAACTCTTGGAGCATCTGAGAGAGCAGAAACGGGTTTGATATCATTTGCTTTGAAGACACTTTAAAAACTACAAATTCTTAAATACTAATAGCCAGAATCTCTCCATCTGATGGGTTTTCCTGGACCGCCACACATTTATACGCACATACTCCATTGTTATCTAACTAAGCAGTGGCTGAAATTTTATTACTGTGCTGTTTGTGGTGGTGTTGTGTTTCAGATTATGAAAAGATTTTCATTTTAGTGCAGCTCTGCTTGCCTGGTGAAAATGCAGTGTAACCCCAGCAAGAAGCTGATTTGTGTGTTTTAATGACTGCGTGTTTTTTTTTTGTTTTGTTTTGTTGTTTTTTTGTTTTTGGCTCATGTTTTATAAGCCTGAGTAGATGGATTAAATTCACAGAAAAATTATTTATTTCTGTATTTTTATACAGAAAAGCATTAATCCATAAAGGTGCAAAGATATAATAATAAAATATAATTTAATAAAATATAATGTAGTAAAACTGAAAAATAAGAAGAAGAAGAAGAAAAACACCACTTACAGCCCTCAGATGTTCTCATCTTTCTCTTTTTATTCAGAGCAGTTTGGGTCACAGAGCCTGAACACTTCAACACTTCATCCTCCACAGAACACTGCTGTTTACGTCTACGCTATGTTTATTACGTCTCGTTTGTGCTACCTAGACATAAATAACCTCCAGCAGTCAAAATATAGTTTACTTGTTTATTTTATTTATTTTATTATTGTTGATTTAATTGTTTTAAATGTTTTCTTGCCTCTGTGTTCTGAGAAGAGCCTTTTGTTTAGTGGGCCGCAGCACCGAAGCTCACGGGCTAATGAAGTGCAATAACGGGTGTGTTTTTCATTACGGCCCGCTGCTGGGGAATGTGATTGTGTGGCATAACGACCCTCCGAGCGGCAGCTTCATCCCTAATCACCAACGTTTCCTTTTATTACAGGAGACTAATGAAATCGTGGCTATTAAGAAGTTCAAGGACAGCGAAGGTAAGACTGATAAAGTGACACGAACAGAGAACAAAATCAAACGAGAATCTCGATAATTATTTAAATATATATGTGCCTTATATTAAATTTACAGAGGTGTCCTCAGAATCTGTTTCGTTTCTTGAACCCTGAAGGAACTTTTAAGTAATTACAAAGTTCTCTCAGCGCCTCACAGAGCTTCCAGATCGATGATCAGACTACTGTAAATCTTTAGCTCTTCTTTGACAGTTCAAGATTATCACCAATGCTGTGTCTCATCTCGCAAAATAATTGCTGCCTACTATTTTTTGACACGCTCCAGCTTAATCGTTTAGCATTTTTAGCACTTAACGTATGATTCAAATGCAAGAAAAACAAGATCACCCAAGATGAGATAACAGAACAGGGCATTTTATTTTTGCTGCTTCATCTCTTTTACGTATTTTTTCTACTTTACAGCACTACAAAGTATTTATTCATTCGTAATATTTTTCAACAGTGTGCGATGCCTAATGAAACATAGGTTTCTAAGTTAGCTGTTTAAGGCATGCGCGTTCGTACCAGTTTAGAAGTATTACACACTAAATGTTGCATAGACTAGTCGACTAATACGCTCATTATCCGCCGCTGTGGGGATTTATGGTGAGGCAGATGGTAAAGAAAAGCAGATGGACATGAGCTTCCGTGCTGCTTTCAGTTCCAGAGCCGTGCCCACATGCTGGCGCTTTTTAAGAATTGATATGTTCTTTAATAGTGTCACATTTCTTCCACTGATGTATCTGTTCTCATTATTAACATCGTAGCCCATAAAAAACACTGAAGTCATCTAGATATTATGTTTAGAGCCTGTGTTATGGCAGTTCACTGAATTATGGTGTTCATTACTGTTATTTATTAGCACTAATAAATCAGAATGAAAATAACAGTGTTTTAAATCAGTTACGGCTTGAACTTTGATTACGAATCACCTAATTTTTTTAATTGATGGTCTAGTAATAAAAATTAGGACTTGTTTTCCAGGCCTAGGATGAACTGTTATGTAAGAAATAACAAAGATGTCACAGCCAAAAAAATATATAATATGATGGTAATATAATATAATAATATACATTGATTTGTATACTTCTATTTCTACTATAATCTTTTTTTTTCGTTTAATTTTATTTGCTGTTTAATATTTTTTAAGCTGTTCATTGCTTTTTTTTGTCTAAAATAGCCATCTAGCTCAAGAACAAACAGGGCACAAGGGAACGTAAAAAGACCAAACACATGAAAACTGTCCGAATAACATTTTTGCTGAACTACAGATGTAGACGTCTGTAGATTATAGACAGAACCCCACCCTGAGACTCCTCTGTTGTTTAATAGGCTCAGGTGGGTGTGTATCTATGTAGGACAGGAACAAAAAATAACCAGTAGCACTTCTGGGAACCTTGTGCACTCCCTTTATCTTTTTGGTATTATTATTATTAAAGCCTGATGTTCTCCTCACGCAGAGAACGAGGATGTGAAGGAGACGACGCTGCGGGAGCTGAAGATGCTCCGCACACTCAAGCAGGAAAACATTGTGGAGCTGAAGGAGGCTTTCCGGCGCCGAGGGAAGCTCTACCTGGTGTTTGAGTATGTGGAGAAGGTACACACAGGGACGCCGCTCTGTGGGATGCTTCAGTTCAGCTCAAACTCTGTGAATTTCATTTTAGATACATGCTAATAGAGAAGGGGGGACACAATAACGGAAAGATGAATATTTAATTTAAAATCTTGTGTTGGATCCTACTCAATAATTTCCTCAAGAAAGAGATCCATTTGTTGCAGATAACAAATAAAGTCTACACACACAATATACCATGTAACATAACACACTTTTCATTATATGACATCCTCAGATAGATAGATAGATAGATAGATAGATAGATAGATAGATAGATAGATAGATAGATAGATAGATAGATAGATAGATAGATAGATAGATAGATAGATAGATAGATAGATAGATAGATAGATAGATAGATAGAAGGTAATTCCTACTTCAGTTCTTTTTCTAATAGCACAGATATTTTTTCCCTTATATTGGTCCTCTATTTTCCTGGTATTATTATGCAAGTCCTCACTTTTCCTTATGTTCTTATATACAGTAGGTCCTCACTTTGCGTTAACTCTTAGATAAGTCCTCACTTTTCTTGATATTCTTACCTAAGTCCTCACTTTTCCTGATATTCTTACTTAAGTCCTCACTTTTCCTGATATTCTTACTTAAGTCCTCACTTTTCCTGATATTCTTACCTAAGTCCTCACTTTTCCTGATATTCTTACCTAAGTCCTCACATGCCTTACAACACTTTTTACATGCTTATTTAGGTCTGAACTTTATGTTACTTACTTATGTCCTGTCCTCACTTGTCCTTATGTTCTCACATAAGTACTCACTTTTCATTATACCCTTATTTACTGTAGGTCTTTACTTTGCCTTACGTCCTTACTATGTTGCTCAATTTTTTATGTTCTCACATACGCCTTCACTTTTCCTTGGACCCTTCTGAGAGTCCTTTTTACTCAGTGAAGAGAACACATATATACATACCAACATTAGTGTAGCAAAAATGGAAAATACAGAATAAGTGCAATTAGAATAGACGGGAAAGGTCTAAACATAAATAAAAAGACTAACATTCTTTAGCCGAGACAAGTTTAGGGTTGTTTATTGACTGTTTCTGTTTAAGCAAATATATATATGGCCGCATGTTCTGCTTGGCTATATATTTGGATGTTTTATTTTGTTGTGTTTGCTGGTGTAGAACATGCTGGAATTGCTGGAAGAGCTGCCTAACGGAGTTCCGCCTGACAAAGTGAGGAACTACATCTACCAGCTAACCAAAGCCATCCACTGGTGCCATAAGAACGACATAGTGCACAGGGGTAAGAGATTTGCCAGTTTGCAGTAGTAGAATGAGAGTGTGGATTGTTTGAACTCCTTTAGAGCTCACTGCTACTCGTACACAATGAAAACACCATCAGACAGAGACCAGGAGCTCTTGAGGAGGAGTGAAAGGTTTCTAATGAGCTCTGAGAAGTTATGCATTTATTGTTAGCTTTGAATGTGTGTCAGACATGCAGCATCCTTTGGCTAAACGTACGACTCTGAATGCCTAAACTATCGAGATGACCGATGATACAGTAGATGACCTAGTAAAGTAAAAACAGTACTGGCAGAGAGCTGGTCTTTAACTAGGCTGTTGTGGAGGAGCTAAATGTGAAAGGTACTGTCCCACTTGCAGGCAGTCTGTTTTTGCTCTTGAGCTCTTGAATGCAGTTTTATTTATGCACTGTAAGCAGATACAGGGAAATATTGCAGAAAGAATTAACACGACACAAAATCAAAGAACGTCTACATAGAAACAGCAATGATACAGTACACTCCTTAATAAATTCCAATTGGTTTAAATCGGGGGGGGCACAGTGGCTTAGTGGTTAGCACGTTCACCTCACACCTCCAGGGTTGGGGGTTCGATTCCCACCTCCACCTTGTGTGTGTGGAGTTTGCATGTTCTCCCCGTGCCTCGGGGGTTTCCTCCGGGTACTCCGGTTTCCTCCCCGGTCCAAAGACATGCATGGTAGGTTGATTGGCATCTCTGGAAAATTGTCCGTAGTGTGTGATTGCGTGAGTGAATGAGAGAGTGTGTGTGCCCTGTGATGGGTTGGCACTCCGTCCAGGGTGTATTCTGCCTTGATGCCTGATGACGCCTGAGATAGGCACAGGCTCCCCGTGACCCGAGGTAGTTCGGATAAGCGGTAGAAAATGAGTGAGTGAGTGAATGAGAGTGGTTTAAATCAGTTTTATGTATAATGTAAAAACAGGCATACAGGAATACACTGTCCAACATGTGAAATAAATGGAGTTGCTTAATTTAGCTGAACAGCCAAAACGTGTTTAATAACCACCAATCGTTCTTTACGTCTGCATCGTCTGATCAACAATAGATTAAAAATGTAACTTAATACGATAAATGGTAACTGGTCTTGTATATATTTGTAGTCATGTCAAATACATCTGAAATGTGTCACAAGTGAGACTGAACAGTGGGTTTCAACATTTTCCTTGAGTGACCTGATTTATTTTTCTTTTCCTCTTTCTTTTCATCTCTCTCTCTTACAGACATTAAGCCAGAGAACCTCCTAATCAGCTCAGATGATGTGCTCAAGCTGTGTGATTTTGGTGAGTTTGGCTCTCAGAAACACCATCCACTGAAGATGTTCTTTGTCTGATTCTCATCAGCAGTGTTAATGGTGCAGGTGTAGAATTGCAGAGCACCAGGAAACTATCTTACCAGAGAAGGTGGTAGTAAGAATGTAGACTAAAGCTCTACCTCTGTTAGAAGGCTTTTACATATATTTGTGAGAACAAATCTTAGCCATACGCTAGTCTGATTGTGTCACAAGGGAGGTGATGAAGGGGCAACTTTACACCTTTGAATAATTCATGAATGCTTTTTACAAAAAAGGGGTTTCACACTGATGGAATTTGGCAGCTATTTATAGAACTTCTGAATCTGTGCTGCTGGTTAGTGATGAAACCAAAAGCGTTTGCAGTATTGTTGGGAGATCGTAAGTAGGGATGTACCGATCCGATATTTTGGATCGGTATCGGCGCCGATCCAAGCATTTTGAGTGGATCGGGTATCGGTGGTGCGTGACCGATCCAAATCCGATACCCGTGGTCATTACCATTATAAGTGGGTGGGACAGGACCCACCCACTTTTTAAGACCGATAATATTGGACCCACACACTTTTACCGTCTCTATTCAGCGCATGTCTTTTTTTATTACTATTATTTTTATTATTTATCGCCGCCAGTCGAATCCATTCTGCTTGAGGAATGCCCTAATAAATTAAACTCCATTCTGCCTTTTACCTACAGCATTGAACACGCTCCTGCTTCCTGAAATCCATGGGCATCTGAACCATTATATGTGTGTGGGACAGGACACGCCCACTTTTTATTTGCTTCCGACGCCCATGTCCGTGGTGGTTGATTAATGAACAGCAAACACCATAGATTATTGCTTAAACTTATAAGAAAAATACACTTATATATTAAATTACATTAATGAATATAAATATAATAAATTTTATAGGAAATATGTTGCACAACCGCCTGCGACAGACAGGCAGGTTTAGCAGGCGCCCTTTCCATTTACCTCAGCACGATAAACATGTCGCTCATTTGGGTGCAAGGTTTACTGTTTAATACATTTTGCACTGTGTTTCAAGAGTTTCTAATTTAAGATTCACTTTAAAGTATTGCCTTTTCTTCAGAAAATAATTGAATTTAATAATTGCAGTATATATGGTTTAGATTGTTATACCACTAACTGTTAAATGTACTGTTTACTACTGCATTAATACTTTTTTTAAGGTTTCTTGAAAACCATTTTTCACCCAGTAATGTGCATTATTGTATTTCTTTGCCAAAAACAAATAAATCTTAATAACTAAGCGAGTTATATACATTCTTTAGTTTTAAAGGTAGAAAAGAACACAGATATCGGATCGGTATCGGTATCGGCCGATACCGGCAAACTCTGGTATCGGAATCGGATCGGAAGAGAAATGTCACCGCCATGAGTGGATGGGAATTAAAGAGAGAAACATTGGTTGTTCTTTCTGGAAGGGATGGATTATATTACGGTCTCTCCTGTCAATCACAGCGACACTAAACACTTATAGTCATATGTGAGCTCATGCTAATGTTAGAGGGATTGACTCAATGCTAATAGAACAAATGCATACGTTTTGCATAGATGCAATTTTGAAAAAAAAAAAGGTGGAAAGGAGGTCGAAAGGAATGTAGTGTATCTTCAGCTTTAGAGAGCACATCTGGGATAAAGCTTTAGTATTAGCGGTCAGAGATCGTTGGCTTCCGTTTTATTTTCTATTAATACTAAATTGTGCAGACTGGAACATCCAGTTTTTCTCACGAACCCTTTTGTACATCAGTGAGTGAACAAGTCAGCGATAAATTACAGCGTTTTAGATTGAGGAGGAACAAATGTTCAGTTGGGAAATTATTTTTCTAGGAATCTTCTAAGAATTCAGCATCAGGGCTAATTTCACGCCTGTCTTATTAACACTCTGTGCTCCTGTCACCAGTGTGTGTGTGTGTGTGTGTGTGTGGGTGTGTGTGTGTGTGTGTGTGTATGTGCGGATGGGTTTGGGCAAGATACAGCAGGCACTCTGTCTCACACGCCATATTGAGGGCAGGACGCTAGTCATGGTCTGTTTAAGCTCCA